>NC_133785.1:39050407-39158407 GCF_003597395.2 Chelonoidis abingdonii | reverse complement strand
CTTCAATAACTCAGACATAGGTTAGGAGTTTGTTACAGAAGTGGATGGGTAGGATTCTGTGGCCTGCTTTGTGCAGGAAGTCGGACTAGATGATCATATTGGTCCCTTCTGACCTTAAAGTCTATGAGTCTATGAGCCCCCAAAATCCAAAGTGCCCAGTGGCTTTGTGTTCTGGGGTGAAAAAATCACATGGGGTTCTTTGTTCGTGCCTTTTATCATCCGGGGAACCTCTGAAATTGATTCTTCAAAAGGTTATTCCCCACAATAAAGTTCATTCAAGCTGTGATGAAGGTGACATGAGTCTGCTGGCTTCTTCACCGACATGTGTTTGTTAAAATGCAAATTGATTCCTGCACTCCCCTCCCCCCACCATGCTGCTGAGTGGTTCTCCCCTTCCCTTGTTTGCTTGATGGTTTTGTTTACCTTTCACATAAATTGCACTCCCATTGTCGCTTAATGTACCTTGGAAGTACCTTCAAGGTGGCAGACCTTCAGCCCTGCCTGGCAGACATACTTTAAGAACATAATTCCCAATAGGTTTGTAATTTTGAAATTGTCCTCCCTACGGACACCATGCAATACTCTTAATAATCGGTATGTGATTAGGTTTTTTACCGATATCTTTCATGCTGCCTTTGAGAGGCAGGTTATGGCATTAGTGCATTGGGGTACATGGAATGGGTCAGGCAGCTGAAACAGATACCAGAGAGCCCCTTGCCCTGTTGCATTGGGATGCTGTTGGGGCATAGTCACAAAAGACCAGTCTAGGTGACTGTAATTGCAGAAACAACACACATACAGGCTGAAAAGCACAGGGACCGCATCATTTCCTGGGAGAGGGTAAAGTGGCTTCAAGAGGTCCTGAACCAGTGTCCTTGTAAGCTTTATACTGCAGTATGATGTGTGAGCTTTCAACCACTGCACACAAGCTAGGAATGAGAAATTTCAAGGGCTATTGAGCACTCTGTGAATTTTCACAATGGCACTGCGCAGAGTTATTTAGCACAGGTGTTTGGGTAATTGTGATGCATTGGGAGAATTCACAGTGCTCAATGGCCCTCAAACGTCCACCTGTTTGAGGTGATGGTTAAATATTAATGCAGTGGATTATAAGATAAAATATGCAGGGATACAGGCTGGCTCCGGGACTTTCCTGACACCGGTTTCTTTGTTTGCCTAGGAGCGGTTTGTCATTTTGTGCCAAGCAGGGAAGAGATGGTGCTGTACATTGAGAAAGGAACAGAATGGACTTTACTAGCTTTTAAAGGTGACAGCCTCCTTTGTGCCCCTCATGTCTGCTCTGCTGATGCCATCTGACAGTGCCGCTTCCCATCAGAAGCACAAGTCGGAGAGGGAGGGAGAAGAAGTGGACTTGCACCATAAACCCCACCTGGGATGACTGGTGCTCCCCCGCACCCGCGGGACTCATTTGCACAAAGGCTGCAGAGTCTCCCTAAGTGCTCAGTCTCAAAACTCTGGGAAAGGGCAGTGGGAAGAGAACGAGCTATTCTAAAAAAAATGTATGTAACCCTGGAGGCCTCGCAAGTCCTGGGTAGAGTTTTCTTTTAATTATCATTTCTGAGTCCCGCTGCTCCCCTCCTGATTGTACTAGGAGGAGCCCTTCAGGGAAGGACACTCTCTCCTGTCCTTTCATGCACAAACAAATCGATTAGGAAGCCATGCAAGGATGTAATGTGACCATGAACAAAGAGTTGGGAGAAAACAGGTTTCGTTTTTCTTTTCTTTTACGTCTGACACTGGAATACTGCAGCTCTCGCTGAACTAAGGGCACGGGCCAGCATTAAAAGACAATTAAAAACTGATAAATAGTTTTTTCACCTCTGGGGCTGCAGTCTCCTAAGCTGGCTCAAGGGCCTCCTCCTGTCAGTATTTGTGCTTCACACTGCTCTGAAGCAGGGACGTAAAGCAAAGCAAAAGGGGCAGTTATGCAGTGATGAATGGGGGGTGAGTGTGGATGCAAAGAATGAGATTCCAGCCCGGCCAAGCCTTCCTTCTTCATAACCAAACACCCTGCTTGGCATTGTTCCAGCGGCTAGTCAGCCCAAGTCTGCAAGGAGAAAGGCTTGGTGCACAGTCACTACATCAACGTTTTGGAGGAAAAAAAGTCCAGCAGCTGAAGGGAAAAAGGTCCCAAGTCAGACAGAGCAGGTGCCGTGTTTGAGGGACTTTTGGGCTCTAGCCCAGGGCCTGCCATTTGATTAAGGTATGATGCTTTACGCAAGGGAGCTACTCCAAGGAAACCTGGTGTGTGTCTGCTATGGCCATGTTGAAGTCAACGGCTGTTTTACCCTTGTCACCAGGAGGGTCAGATTCGGACCCAGCTGCTGCCTAGCAACCCCAAATCATCACAAAAAATGCTGCAGAGTATTGTTAGGTATAGGCCACTGGGGAAACTATTCCTTGGATGGCGGAGTCCACCCCACACTTACTCACAGCACTGGCTCCTGTCCCGTGGGGCTGGGTCCAGCTTCCCACTCTAGCCTGCTGGCCCTCATCACTCCACATTCGGAGGAGCCCATATCACTTGATGTGCCCATCCATGTGCAGGCAGGACCCTCCCTGCACCATGCCCCAAGCCCTTCTGGTCCTGGAGCTGCCAGATGTGGAGCCTTCTGCTGGAACTCCCCTTCCCCTCTATCATCTCAGCATCCCCCCTTCCTCTCCATAATCTCAGAGCCACTCTTCTACTGGGAGTCCCCGCTCCATCACCTCAGCATCCCCTCTTCCCCGGGATGCCCCTTCCCCTCCATCACCTTAGATCTCACCTGCTGGGACTGAGGCATTTAGGTCCCACCTGCCAGCAATCCTCACATCATGCCCCAGCCCAGCTCCTACCTTGCCGTGGGCCACTGGACAGTGATAGACTCGAATGGGCTGCCACCTGCCACCTGTGTTGTAATTACTCACATGTAGATACAATTCATCCCGCCACTGTTCATTCAGTCCTTCTACGACTGCCAGCAGATGAGTGGAGCCTTTCCTCTGCCCAAACAATGAAAGCTCAATTTAAGTATGTAGCTGCCGATCAGCGGCACAGTACCTGTTGTTAGCCTTTACCAATTAATATTCCTGGCACTGCGTTAAGCCAGAAGGGTTGTTTTACTCACTTTATTACTCACAACTAATCAGTATCAGGTCACAGTCCAAGCAACTAAACTAACAATTAGTTTACCAGTTAGTCTTAAGAGACAGCATATGTCACGTGTGGGTGGCCTTGTGCTTTTAGTCACTCCTAGATGGAGTTCACTTGCCTTTACTTTTTCTCGGGCACACCAACCGAGAAAATGAGGTATCAACTGTATCGTTCATCAGCTTCCCTTTGAAAGTTGTCAGGACTAATTTAATTAGTTGTTGCATAATCATAGTTTATAATATATTAGACTTGGAAATGATAAAGCTTTGATGAGTAAAGGCCTTGTCAGAGCTTTTGTTTCTTTTCAAACACAAAATGTATTTCTTGCCTTTTTTTCCTACAAAATGCTGTTTTTGCCACACAAATGAGACATGCCTGATTAGGGAGGCCGATTTCATTTGAAATGATACTTAGAATAATTTTCATAGCTGTAATGTTCTTTTTATTATTGGTGGTGGCCTTATGTAAACACTACCAGCAATCTCCCATAAGAGTGTCCAGGACAAGTCATTTGTTTCTTATTACACTCAAACAGATCATTATAACTCAACAGCAGCAGCAAAAGTGCACCTAGCCACACCACCTGGAGCCCCATTCTCCACTCCAGGGGAAACTCGCGGGCCTTTGTTCTGAAACACTTCCCATTGCTACAGTGACATGAGGGGTAGTACAGAGTTGGCTCCAGGCAGCCTCTGGTGTCTATATATTGTCTATTCCTGTTCAGAGCAGATCCACCAACATGGTGGTAAAAACACTCGTCTCTTGTGGGGCTCGGTGCAGGTAGCAGGGTTGTGTTCCTGAGCTTGGGGCTTTAGGAGCAGATTCACAACTGATATAAATGGGCATAGAGCCAATCAATCACTCTACTGGAGCGGCACTGATTTACCCCAATCTGCGGGTCCAGACCTTATGATACACCTGTGTAATGGATACCTCTTGTGGCACGGTTACACACCTTCAGATTCTAATTGGCTCCTTAAACATTTCTGTACTGTGGGGGGTGCTGGTGCTTTTAAGCAGAGCTCTGAGTGAGGAGTGGTCTACGCGATCCCACCCCCTCATTCCACTCACTTGTCAAGAGGACTATCTTGAGTGTAGTGGGGACACATTCTGCATCAGCTGTGGTTAGGTGTTCTGCCACTGAGCAGCTGTGATAAGGAGGTTTGCCTTCCCTGCTCAGGCCAGTAAGACCAGGGTACAGTCCAGCCCCTCTGTGTTTGTAGTTCATTAGCACTGGGACAATGGCAAAAAATATTGTGCAATAATTATGATGGAATCAGATGATAGAACATACTCGAAATCTTTAATAACGAGACACTCATATTTCCCCCACACCCAAGTCACACTCACAGATTTTTGTTTACTGATGCTGAAACGGCATGACTGACCGAGTTTGTTTGTATCATCAATTCCAGAGTTTGTTATTCAAATTACAAAAGCCCATTCCATGTGTGGTGTATACACAGCAAGTTAGCAATCTATGCATAATGTTCCAGCAGGCTATCATTGTGTCCTGAGGAATGCAGAGAGAAAGATGACACAGTGATTGACAAAAATACCACTGAGTTCAGAGATGTTCTTGGAACAGTTGTTTCCTTTCCAAGAAAGCCTTCACTGGGATGGTAGTGACTGAGCATCAGCGAGCATGAGCTGCTCAAGGAGGGAGCTGGCATTGTTGTGGCATGGTATGAAAGTGCTTCCATCAGCTTGTTTAAGAGCCGTTGTAAAAACGAGGCCCAAACTTCAGCAAACAGTGTAATTTGGCACATAGGCAGTGGGTAAAGCTTCCCTGGGGGAGGCTAGCTTCCTGTCCCACCTCTTCTGCCTGTAGCCACACCCACACTTCACCCCACATCCCATCCCACTCCACCCTATACCCCACCTCCCTCTTCACTTGGCCCCTCTGCCGCTGCTTGCGACGTTCCTCCTCTCCGTGAGGCCCTCACCATTCCCTGTGTCCCTCCTCTCCCAAGTGGCCTACACCCATGCTCCTCTATCTGCTCCTCTCACCTACTATACCCGCTGCCTATGATTTGGCGCCAATTCACAGTCATGACAACCAGCAGGGACATTTCCTATGCCTCCCAGTGGATGTAAAGGAGGTGCCTGCAGGATGCATCCCAAGTGTCCCTATCATTACCCCCTTAGCCCCAAGAGTGGTGGAATCTCTTGTGCCTCCGCCCTTAGAACCAGTGGGCCCTGGGTTGCTAGTGGGCAGCTTTGCAAGGACCAACAGCCCTATGACCTCTAGGATATTATTTAACTAGCACAGAGACTCCACGGCCACGTAGAAATAACAGACAGTTTAAGCCCCGGGCAGGGAAGGGATAAACTAAAAGGGGGAGGGGGCAGCAAAGGTATCAGGGATGGTCACTAAACAAGGCTCCCAATCAGTCTGCAACAACTGAAGCCCACAGCGGAATCTGTACAAGCAAACAACCCCCATCCCCACTCCAGGGCAGGGAGGCTGGAGCGCTGCATGTAGAGCTGGCAGCGCTTATGCCCCAGTGGAAGGGATCCCTGGCTCCCAGTTCCAGGGGCAGGGGGACAATGGCTTCTGCTGGTTTTGAGCTCTCACAGTTGCTGCAGCTTCTTGGGGTCAGACACTCTGGCATGGCGTCGCTGGCGCTGAGCTGGTCACTGACCGGGAGAGTTGAAAAGGGGCTTCTCTTGCTGCTGCTGCTGCTGCTGCTGCTGTGGAGAGCAACCACCAGCCTCCTCCTCCTCCAGCTCCTGCTCTTCTCACATGGTCGGTCTCTCTCTGCTCCCCATGTAGGCTCTGTGGGGCCTGTCATTGATCATCCCAGCATGTCAGTCAAGATCCTGGCCCAGCATGCCCAGGCTAGGTGTGTTCCTTCAGCACACAAGATAAAGGAGCAGCTGATATGACACAACGCTGACAAAGTATTAAAGGAGGGTAAGACAATGAATGCCAATCAACATGGGCTTATGGAACATAGATCCCCTCAAACTAACTCGATATCTTTCTTTGGTCCGATGACAGGTCTGATTGACCAAGGTAACAGCTTTGTTGTAATCTATTTAGACTGCTGTACGGCGTTTGACCTGGCACCACATGCCATTGTGATTAAAAAACGATCACTGGCCATTTTAGAGTCAAGGTTGGGATGCTGTAGTTCCCAAGGAATTATCTCGGGGAAGGTCAGACTAACCAATCAGAGTGGTGCTTTCTGCCCTTGGAAGCTGTGCAGCACCAAATCCAAGGCAGGCCAGCTGGTGGGTAGTCTCAGTCTCTGTGCTGCTTTCCATGGGTGCTGGATCTCCGAAGCCTACAAACTGGCAGGACTATACTAAGGAAAATAAAATATTCCTGGGCTAAATATTGTGCCAGTTTACATCCCTGAAGCCCAATTGAAGTCAGTGGAATTGCAGTTTGGAAGACAACATTGCAATTGGCTTGAACTTTGTCACTACACGCAGGGTGAATCTCTCCCGCTCTGAGTAGGTGTCAAAAGAAGACTTCAGTCAAAATTTAAACCCAGCTGGTTACCAACACAGGCTCAACATAGTTGCTGGCTCACCTTCAGGACTAGGGTATTGTGCTGATGAGGGACAATACAAGAACTGAGAGGCAAGCAGATGACCCAATCTTTGCCTCGCTGCTACTGTATATCCCAGCAGAGCATTGCTAATTGACATCACATTCTTTTAAATGCATGAATTCAAGTCATAAACTCCAGTCTGTCTCTTAGTCAAACACTCCAGAAGTCTAAGTAATCTCTTGTCCTGAAACCCCTTGACATTCTAATCCCTCTATGTAAATGTTGGCAGGCGGAGATGGAATTTACATTGCCAGCAAACATTGGTGGAGGTGGCAAAAGCTCATTCAGGTCATGAGCAATTTGCTCTTCCGTGCGAAGAGATTTGATGCACCCTTGATTTTAAGTCTATCTTTACAAACCAAAACAATAAGAACATTTTAACAGAGCTGGCCAGTTTAGGTAGCAGTCTATAAACTAGGAGCTAGAATTTGAAAAGAGCTGATACTAGTCTGCTGTGCAGCAGAAATTCCTGGAGCCTTGTGCTCAGGTAATCAAAGGGTCTAACAGGTCTCACAATTTGATTCTTAATCCCTGCTCCCTGATCTATTGGCTCTGTTCATGTACTCATAATGGAGAAACTAATGGTTTGTTTTTTGGGTTTCTATGCTACTGGAACTCCTTCTTTTTGCAGGTGGCATAGGACTAGCTAAAGCATTAGGTATTATGGCATTCTTCCTGACTGGAGCTGGGTGACATTATTTTTTTTCCCGACCAATAGTAAATTCACTGAAAAATGCATATTTTGTCCTGATTTTCAGGGTGGCCACCAAATCCAAAAATTAATGGTTCACTCAGTTCTATTCCTGACCCTACTCAAATTAATAGTGTCTTGCCAAGGTCGCACTGTAGTGGCACAGCCAAATTAGAACCCAGCTCTCCTGCCCTACTCACTAGACAAGTCTGCCTCTTAGCATTAGAGTGGAAGGCTGAATATTCTGAGGTCACATCCTGAGAGTCATTTCCTTTCCCGGAACTACGTCCTACTGCAGCTAACGATGGGCTTCCTTTCTGCAGCAAAACATTTTGAATAATAACACTGATTTTCAAACTTTTTAAGAAGAATTCTTTTTTAAAATGTAGGTATAAAATAGCAATAGAATACGTGTAACAGGGATCTTTTGATACAACATCACTTGGCTGACATAAAGCTAAATTAGAAGACTCTTTTTTCACACTTACAGAATGATAAGGTTGCAGTGGAATGTTTTATTCTAAAGTGCTTAAACATGAACAATTACTAAAACCTTTCATAACTAAATGTTAATTAAAGGCTATCAAATTTTAGAAGGAATGATTAAAATGTTGGTGGCATATTTTGTAAAGGGCCAAATTCTAAGCTGGTAGAAGGGGGCACATCTCTACTATAGCCAATAGAGTTACATCATAAGAACATAAGAACGGCCGTACCGGGTCAGACCAAAGGTCCATCCAGCCCAATATCCCGTCTACCGACAGTGGCCAATGCCAGGTGCCCCAGAGGGAGTGAACCTAACAGGCAATGATCAAGTGATCTCTCTCCTGCCATCCATCTCCACCCTCTGACAACAGAGGTAGGGACCCCATTTCTTACCCTTACTGGCTATAGCCATTTAGGGACTTAACACCATGAATTTATCCAGTTCTCTTTTAATGCTGTTATAGTCCCAGCCTTCAACAACCTCCTCAGGTAAGGAGTTCCACAAGTTGACTGTGCGCTGCTGTGAAGAAGAACTTCCTTTTTATTTGTTTTAACTGCTGGCCCAGGTAGAGGATTCTACTTACATCATCAGAGAATTTGGCCCCAAGATATGGTTTCCCGTTGATCACACGAGTCCTTTAGTAAACCATGTCGTGTGTTATTTGCAAAGTATCTCTAAAAAATAAACATTATTTTCAAGGCGTTTGCCATTGCTTTCTTTGTTTCGTCCTCAAAGATATACCCAAAGTGTAGAGGGGTGGTCCTGCTTCTTTCCCCTGCGGGGGCTTTGAAACAGCCCAGGCGAGGCCTTGGAAAGGGAGCAAAGCCCCGGCTGATTGGGGGAAGTGGCTTGCCCAGCTGGGGCCATTGCCCCAAACAACCAACTGGGCCTTTTAAGGCAGCCAGGGCAGCCAGAAGTCAGGACTCTCCTCTCTGCTTGATTAGAGAGAGAAGGGCCTGGCTGCCTTAGGGAGCTGGAGCAGGGTACTGGGAGTGGGCAGGGCTGGGGAAGCTAGAGGAGCTGTTGGAGCTCTGGCCTTTATGAAAGCCCCCAGGCTGTGGGCCTAGCTTGCGGGCCTTAAGACCAGTACCGGGGCTGCAGAGGGGCAGCCCAGCTATAGAGAGAAGCAGAGGTCCAACCCAACCTTGCCTGTGATGAGTGGCTATATTGCAGTCTTGCCCTAGGGAGTGGGGCTAGATGGTGACTGGCAGTAGCCTTACACTGAGGTGAGGTGGGGTTAGTGGGTGGGGGTTCCCCTGAGTGGGGAGACCTGGAGTGTGGGGGTACTGCCGGGGGGGTAGCAACCCAGAGAAAGGGGCACTGGGGTCCTGGGAGGGACACGTGGGCCAGCGGTAAGATGGATCACCAGCCTGCAGGGGTTGCTCCAGGATGCTGGAAGAGCTAATTCCCTTGGACGACCAGCAGGAGGTGCTGCAGGGGTGAGTCTGTTCCCGTACACCCAGTCAATGAACACCACAATATGGGTAGCTATCTGTTACGTGTTGCGAATGATGTTCTGGAGATCAAGCACTAAGAAAGAGAGGACTGCCATACTTTTTCTCCCTTTATACAGGCTCTTGATCTTTGTCTAAGGGGAATGACCATGGCTTGAGAAACTTGTTTTGCTATTGGAGCTGAATGTAGCAGCCATCCTTCAGTCTCGGGAGACCATGGGTATGTGTCCCTGAGAGGTAAAATATGTAAATAAATAAAAGGAAGCAAAAGAACAAATCTGCTCTTTTCAATGAGTGTAGGATGATAGTCAATGATGATAGTCTAATAAAGAGTTCCCTGAGAGCAGGTTTTTGGCCTGACTGCTAACCTTGAATACGGTGTTCATTTTTGTGGAAATGCTTCTTTTCACAGTATGTTTTGTGCACACAAAGAATCATTTAAAACTTACATTGCATGGTCAATCAGCGATGCCTAAGTGGGCTCTTTAGAAAACACAAATTGTGCATTTTTTTATCGAAGCACAAAACAAGTCAGTGGCACCACATTAATCATTGAAGCCATTTGGAAGTTCTCCAAGCGCTGACCTGAGCAGAAAAAAAAGCACACAGCCAAAAAGCCCCACACAATCCACATTGATAGGAATCCACCGGAAACATGGTATGTGTAGGTTTCAAAAAGAACCACCACGAAATTGGATTATAACTCATAACAGAGTGAGGAAAACCTGCTGTAAAGGATGACCTGCCAATAATAAGGGAGGACCTAGCAAATTTTGGTTAACCTAGGGTAAACCGTGCTTTGTAACTGCAGCTAGCAAGGGATATGAAGGGTAACAAGAAGGGTTTCTACAGGTATGTTAGCAACAGGAAGATGATCAGGGAACGTGTGGGACCCTTACTGAATGGGGGAGGCAACCTAATGACAGAGGATGTGGAAAAAGCTAAAGTACCCCATGCTTTTTTTGCCTCGATCTTCACAGACAATGTCAGCTCCCAGACTGCTTCACTGGGCAGCACAGTATGGGGAGGAGGTGACCAGTCCTCAGTGGTGAAAGAACAGGTTAAGGACTATTTAGAAAAGCTGGACACGCACAAGTCCATGGGGCCAGATCTAACGCATGCAAGGGTGCTGAGGGAGTTGGCTGATGTGGTTGCAGAGCCATTGGCCATTATCTTTGAAAACTCGTGGTAGTCGGGGGAGGTCCTGGACAACTGGAAAAAGGCAAATATAATGCCCATCTTTAAAAAACGGAAGGAGGAGAATCTGGGGAACTACAGACCAGTCAGCCTAACTTCAGTCCCTGGAAAAATCATGAGGCAGGTCCTCAAGGAATCCATTCTGAAGCACTTGGAGTAGAGGAAGGTGATCAGAACAGTCGACATATATTCACCAAGGGCAAGTCATGCCTGACCAACCTGACTGCCTTCTATGATAGATAACTGGCTCTGTGGATATGGGGAAAGCGGTGGATGTGATATATCTTGACTTTAGCAAAGCTTTTGACACAGTCTCCCACAGTATTCTTGCCAGCAAGTTAAAGTATGGATTGTATGAATAGACTATACGGTGACTAGAAAGCTGGCTATATCATCGGGCTCAATGGGTAGTGATCAATGGCTCGATGTCTAGTTGGCAGCTGGTATCAAGCGGAGTGCTTCAAGGGTCTGTCCTGCAGCCGGTGTTGTTCAACATTTTCATTAATGATCTGGATGATGGGATGGATTACACCCTCAGTAAGTTCGCAAATGACACTAAGCTGGGGGAAGAGGTAGATGTGCTGGAGGGTAGGATAGGATCCAGAGTGACCTAGACAAATTGGAGGATTGGGCCAAAAGATATCGGATGAGGTTCAACAAGGACAAGTGCAGAGTCCTGGAAGAGTCCCATGCAGTGCTACAGGCTGGGGACTAACTGGCTAAGCAGCAGTTCTGCAGAAAAGGACCTAGAGATTACAGTGGACAAGAAGCTGGATATGAGTGAGCCATGTGCCCTTGTTGCCAAAAGGCTAATGGCATTTTGAGCTGTATCAGTAGGGGCATTGCCAGCAGACCGAGGGAAGTGATTATTCCCCTCTATTCGGCACTGGTGAAGCCACATCTGGATACTGTGTCCAGTTTTGGGCCCCCCAGTACAGAAAGGATGTGGACAA
Source organism: Chelonoidis abingdonii (assembly GCF_003597395.2). NCBI lineage: Eukaryota > Metazoa > Chordata > Testudines > Testudinidae > Chelonoidis > Chelonoidis abingdonii. Next base: position 39,146,908 of record NC_133785.1, on the reverse strand, counting down.
ATTGGAAGACGTCAGGGAGGGCAATGAAATGATTAGGGCTGGGGCACAGACTATGAGGATGAGGGAGGGAACTGAGATTGTTAGTCTGCAGAAGAGAAGAATTGAGGGGGGATTTCATAGCTGCTTTCAACTACCTAAATGAGGGTTCCATTAAGAGGATGGAGCTCGGCTGTTCTCAGTGGTAGCAGATGACAGAACAAGGAGCAATGGTCTCAAGTTGCAGTGGGGGAGGTGTAGGTTGGATCTTAGGAAAAACTATTTCACTAGGAGGGTGGTGAAGCACTGGAATGGGTTCCCTAGGGAGGTGGTGGAATCTCCTTCCTTAGAGGTTTTTAAGGCCTGGCTTGACAAAGCCCTGACTCGGATGATTTAGTTGGGGATTGGTCCTGCTTTGAGCAGGGGGTTGGACTGGATGACCTCCTGAGGTTTCTTCCAAGCCTAATCTTCTACGATTCTATGAAAGTGTATTAAACCCTTTTAAAAAAAAACACTGTTGACCATCTCAAGCTTAGCTCTTGAATCCGAAACCAGACTTCCTCAGATTTTTTTCTCCCCATCCACTAGGCTTACTGGCCTAGTGGGTGGGGAAAAGCAGTAGACATTCTATGTCTTGATTTTAGTAAAGCTTTTGACATGGTCCCACATAACAGGCTCATAAGCAAGCTAGGGACATGCAGTCTAGATGCACTTACTATAAGGTTGATGCACAACTGGTTGAAAGCTCAGACTTTCAGAGTACTTATCAATGGTTCACTGTCAAACTGGGGGAACATATCTGGTGTGGTCCTACAGTGTTCTGTCATGGTTCTGGTACTATTCTGTATTTTCATTAATTACTTAGATAATGGAGTGGAGAGTAGGCTTATAAAATTGGCAGATGATTCTAAGATGGGAGGGGTTGCACGCACTTTGGAGGACAGTATTAGAATTCAAAAAATCTTGACAAATTGAACAGTTAGTAAAAAAATCAACAAGGTGAAATTCAATAAAGGTAAGTGCAAAGTACTTCACTTGGGAAGGAAAAATCAAATGTAAAAATACAAAATGGGGAATAACTGGCTAGGCAGTAATACTGCTGAAAAGAATCAAAGAGTTAAAATGGATTATTAATTGATCAACATTGTTATGCAATTGAGAAAAAGGTTAATGTTTATTCTGGGGTTTATTCACAGGAGTGTGGTATGGAAGACATGGGAGGTAATTGTTCTGCTTCATTCGGCACTGGTAAGGCCTCAGCTGGAGTGTTGTGTCCAACTCTGGGCGCTACACTTTAGGAAAGATGTGGATAAATTGGAGTCCAGAGGTGAGCAACACATGATAAAAGGTTTAGAAAACCTGATCTGTGAGGAAAGGCTAAAAAAACCCAGCACATGTTTAGTCTTGAGAAAAGAAGACTGAGTGGGACCTGATAGTAGTCTTTGTTAAGAGCTGTTATAAAGAGGATGGGAATCATTTCTTCTCCAAGTCCACGGAAGGTAGAACAAGAAGCAATGGGCTTAATCTGCAGCAAGGGAGATATAGGTTAGATATTAGGAAAAACTCCCTAACTATAAGGTTAGGTAAGCACTGGAACAGGCTTCCAAAGGAGGCTGTGGGATCCCCATCACTGGAGGTTTTTAAGAGCAGGTTGAACAGACACCTGTCAGGGATGGTCTAAGTTTACTTAGGCCTGCCTCAACGTGGGGGGATGGATGAGATGACTTCTCAAGAGCCCTTCCAGCTGGACATTTCTATGGTTCCATGAAGGAAACTTTCTGACTTTGTGTTAAAAACTTTTTGTTTCTTTCCCAGGTCCACTCCTGCTTCTGCTACTTTCCTTAAAACATCTCTCCTGTCCAGCTGCATGTTTAGGCATAAAGTACATTGCAAACTGCTTCAAACAAAATGAGCACTCTTAGCCCCCAGGTTTCCCTCTTCTGCACAAAAGGTTCTGTCTTTTTGCATTGATTCTCTTTTAATGCTCCTCAGAGCCTAGATCACCAACACCTACGGCTTCCCATCTGTCTATTTCCTAGGTTTAAAGCGAGACACATCTCTTCTTCTGAAAACAGGCCGCCTTGCTTCCTTTCTCTTGCCTTCAAGTGCTGCCGTTGGAGAACCTTCACAAAGCTGTGCACATCAAAGAAACTATTCGACAGAAAGTTGACAATAAGTTGTGCACCAGTTGCACAATGTTCTATCCAGCTGGCAAAATATGAGACTGATTAAACAGAGCTGAAATTCTTTCCATCTTTCTCCTTCATGGGACAATACCATATGCTCTTCCAAACGGTATTATAGGCTTACAACACATCTTCCCCTCTCACTCCCAATATTAGCCCTGACTAGCCAGAAGAGCTGGTTCTTCTAATCAGGGATGCATCTGTCGACTTTCTTCATAGGATTAAGATATTCAAGTTTGGTCCTCCAGGATATGTTGTAATGCAAGCTGTAGCCACAGCAAGGCATATGGCTCAGGAATCTTTCCCCCAGTGTGTATCAGGCGCTTTTCTAACAACTTCAGGCTATGTTGTCATCATTATTCAGCATTGGTTCAGACAAGCCTGTACATTCATGGAGCAGGGATGTGTTTTATTATATCCCTGTGTGTTGTCTAGCACAATGGGCCCTGATTTTCATTGGGACTCTGAGGACTACTGCAAAATAAATAAATAAATAGTGATAACACTTTACCTCTTTCCTCTAAAGTCTTGGATTGCACTTCTTCAGCTGCAGCAGTCTTCCTCAGCATTGGCTGGCAACTCTTGTCCAATACGAGGATGGCGAGCATTTTTAAAGCATTCAAAAGAAACCCTTGATGATAAAATCTGCTGTTACTGAAAGGAACAAGATGCATGCAAATCCCCAGTTCATTGTCCCCTGTAACCTCTTCTCTCAAAGGTAGGTTTTGTTAGGGTCCTTTTTTTATCGTGTTTTTTTTTTTAAATGTGACTATCCATTCATAATTCGATAAGCAGCTCCAGTACAGGAAATGATGCTAGAAATGTATGCTTCCTTCCCCTGGGCAACCGTATGTAGATTGTGAGGGGGACAGGAAAGAGAATGGGATTTAAGCATGTGCTTAAAGTTACATACATGATCAAGTGCAGTCCAGAATAGGGATACTTTCCTTAAATGCAGCCTTGTAATTGAAGAGGAAATAATTGAGGTTTCACATGCACAAGCAGGTGGTGTTTCTAAAAAAATTCAGACATTTTTAAAGGTGACCAAAGAAGACTTCAATAATGTTCGACAACATTGCTAACCAATAGATTAGCTCATAACTTCTCCCAGCTAACATGGCTCTGAGTGGCTGCAAAGGAAAGAGACTCCAAAGATTCTGCCTTCGGCACCTTTATGCAAAGCAAAAGTAATGAAGACTATGTAGTTATACTGAAATATTCTAGACAAGCTTGTCTCTAAAGAGCATAATGGAATGGTAAAGAAGTGGTGTATCATTACACAGATTTAATTAATTACAGGCATCTGTGGAGGGGGACTAAATATCATGGGCCTCAAAGAAGGGTTTCAAATGATTAAAAACAAACCCAGGAGCTCAGTGGCGGATTAACAAATTTGCCGCTCCTAGGCCCACGAAAAATTGCCTCCTCCTCCCTCTACACACACACACGCCAGCTCACCTCTGCTCCCTTGCGGCAAGCCTGGGAGGAAGAGGGGGAGAAGGGGAGTTGTGGCGTGCTCGGGGGATGGCGGAGGTGGAGTGATGGTGAGCTGGGGCAGGGAGCGGTTCCCTGCCCCTGCCCGAAGAGTTACTCCCTGCACCCGCCGGCCCCAGGTCACCTCCGCTATCCCATTAGTGCGCTGATACTTGCTTCTCCCTCACTCCCAGTGCTTTCACATGCCAAGCCTGGAAGGGAGGGGGGGAGAAGGGGAGTTACGGTGCACTCGGGGAATGGCAGCAGCGGAGTGGAGGTAAGCTGGGGCGGGGCGGAAGGAGGGAAGCGTGTTAACTTTAACAGGACTTATAAATGTGCTTAAAGTTAAACCTATATTGAAGTACTTTCCTGAATAGAGAGTCATAGTTTTTAAGGCCAGAAGGGACTGTTAGAGAACCTAGCCTGACCTCCTGTATATCACAGGGCATTAAAGTTGACCCACTTATCTGTGTATTGAGCCAAATAACTTGCATTTGTCTAAGCAATGCTTCAAGGAAGGCATCCAGTGTTGATGTGAAGACATCAAGAGGTGGAGAATCCATCACTTACCTTGGTGGTATGTTCCAGAGGTCAATCACAGAATCATACAAATGTGGGGCTAAAAGGGATCTCAAGTAGGCTTCAAGTCCTGCCATCTGTGCTGAGGCAGGGCCATCTCTGCAGGTGTTTGTCCAACCTGTTCTTAAAAACCTCCAGTGGTGGGTGTAGCACAACCTTCCTTGGAAGCCTGTTCCAGTGCATAATTCCCCTGCTAGTTAGAAAGTTTTCCCTAACATGTAACCTACATATCCCTGGCTGCAAATTGTACACATTGGTCTTTGTCCCACCTTCAATGGACATGGAGAAAAATTGATCACCATTCTCTTTACAACAACCCTTAATGTACCTGAAGACTGTTATTAGGTCTCCCTGCTCAGTCTTCTTTTCTCAAGATTAAACGTGCCCAGTTTTTTTAACCTTTCCACAGAGGTCAGGTTTTCTAAAAATCTTTTTTTGGCTTTTGTTTGGACTCTCTCCCCATTTGTCTGAGTCCAACTTGCTTTAGGAAAGATGCAGTGTAATACTGACAGACCCTGACTGTCAACATCAAACCCAGGACTTCTGAAGCTTACTGCATGAACCTCTGCTGCATAAGCAAAAAGCCACATGGCTCTTAGCTAAGGCTGTAGCAGATCCATCGATCTCTAGCTGGGCTAGGTGCCACTAGAGGGGGGCAGAATGCCACACCAAGCACAACACTACTCCAGCTGAGGCCTTACCACTGCTGAGAGAAGAACAATTACCTCCCATGTCTTCCACACAACAGCCCTGTGAATACACCCCAGAATAACATTAGCCTTTTTCATAATTACATCATGGTGTTGACTCACATTCAATTTGTGATCCATCGTAACCCCCAGATCCTTTTCAGCAGTAATGTCGCCTAACCAGTTATTTCCATTTTGTATTTGAGCATTTGATTTTTTTCCTTCCCAAGTGACATACTTTGCACTTATCTTTATTGAATTTCATCTTGTTGATTTTAGCCTAACGTTCAATTTGTTGAGGTTGTTTGAATTCTAATACTGTTCTCCAAAGTGCTTGCCACTACTCCCAGCTTGGGGTCATCTGCAAATTTTATAAACATATTCTCCGCTCCATTACTCAAGTCATTAATGAAAATACTGAATAGTACCGGACCTAGGACAGACTGCTCTGGGACCCCATTAGATACATTCTCCTGCCCCCAGTGTGACCGTGAACCACTGATAAGTACTCTGAGAGTCTGAGCTTTCAACTGGTTGTGCACCAATCTTATAGCAATTTCATCTAGACCACATTTCCCTAGCTTGCTTATGAGCATGTTATGTGGGGCCATATCAAACGCCTTATTAAAACCAAGACATATCATGTCTACTGCTTCCTCCTCCCCACACTCTTACCCAGTACGCCAGTAACCCTGTCACAGCAGGAAATTAGGTTAGGTTAGCATGATTTGTTCCTGACAAATTTATGCTGGCTATTCCTCATTCATCCCATTAGCTTCCAGAAGCTTACAAAGTGATTGTTTAATAATTTGTTCCATTATTTTTCCAGATGTCAGAGTTAGGCTGACTGATCTATAATTCCCTCTGTCCTCTTTGTTTCAATTTCGTAAAACTTGTGCTTTTATTCTAATTTGAATTTTCCTGACTTCAACTAACAGATGTACAGATGCCCCCCGGGTTACGCAAACCTGACTTATGCAAATCCGCACTTGCAGAAAAAGTTCGGTAAGCTAGAAATAAGAGGGTTTTTTTGGTTGGTTGGTTGGTTTTTTTGCATAATTGTCAGGTATACGTTTCCGACTTATGCAAATTTCAAGTTATGTAAGGTGTTCCAGAACAGAACACTTGCGTAAATTGGGGAACAGCTGTATATTGGAAGGAGAAATATTTCCAATTCCAAATTTGGAATAAGCCACTGACGGAAACAATTATTTTAATAAAGTCAGAGAGAATACATTTGATAAACAAAATGAAGAGTTAATATGAAAGTTTCAATAATTAGTAAGTCATTTCCAGAATCTACTTTGTAAGCCATATAACAGTGAACTAACCTTGAGGCATCTTCTATAATTTTGACATCTAATATCCTGCATATAGTTTGCAACAGGAGGGCTCATGTCTAATTGATAAGCTAGTGAAGTGTAATTAAACCAGTATTTTCTAAGTTTCAACTTAATTTAATTTTGATCTAACTGAAAGAAGCAATCTGAGTCCAACTAAAATTTTCCTTAAATGCCATCCTTGTTATCCAGCACACCGTGACTCAAGTAAGATAGATGATTTTAATTTTCATGTTCTCATTGTAACACTTGGGGTCAATGTTTGCATACTTATCAGAGGCAGTTTATAACTGGCAACCACTATAATTGTTCAACTTTTTGTTGGTAAAAACCTGATTGACTATTATGCACTTTATTTATTATGCCTCACACTAAAATATAGGTGATTGATTGATTATACCATTGACCAAGGCCATAACAAGCTAGGAGAAATCTGTGCCATTACAGTCCATAACCATCTGAAAAAGGCAATTAAATCAAGTAGTAGAATTTTAACATGTGAGTCTTGGAAAGTTTTAAAATACAGTATTAGTGTTGAAAGGACTTTATCTGAATGATCATTCTTTATTTCTGCAAGGCACTTTCTATTCATAAAAGAAGATACAGAAGCTACTTGGAAAAGCTTAGAATTTGTCTTCCAATGACATACTGAGTTTTGGTCAGGTCCTAACTGGAATCTCTGTTTACTTCAGTGGCAGATGGCTCAGATCCTGAAAGAACAGTTATTTCTTCACGGTATTAAGATGTTCAGGGAACAACTCAACAGTCTATTTTGTCATTGACGTAGGCTAATGTGAGTTACGTGTATGCGTTAATGGTAGAATGTAGCTTATTGGATGTAAAGAGAAAATTCTTATGCTTTAAAGTTTCTTTGCATCTGTAACATATCATTTGAAATACTTAATTTAATTATCTTTAAGCTGTCTTGTTCCTCTTTAAAATAAATCATGTTTAATTTTCTGGGGACGGTGTTAACAAATGCATTGTTTATTCGTACTCATTTCCAGTGGAGAGTGCAGCACCGTTTTGTCACCAGTCTGTCATATCAATTAATCTTCAGAATGTGTTAGTGCTTTTCATTTGTTTAACGCAGCCTGAGTTTGTTATCAATTGAATGAAATGTTATCAAATCAACTCACGTGATTTCATCAGATTAATTCTTTTTTATCTATTATAATTAAAAGTCACATTTGTTTTTTAAAGCAAATACAAAATGTAATTGGTTTGCAGACGCAGCTGTCTTTTGTTGTTGTTCAGTTTACTTTAGTAACATTTGCGACTATGTAGCAATGCTGCTGGAAGTTCTGAGTTCTGCTCTGTGTAGTAGATCAGAGTGGAACACTCCGCTCTGTAAAAATCCTAGCACAAAGCTACTCACACACAACAGATTTTGTTGTCTTCTGTTGCAGTGACTGAGGCTGGAATTTTTAAGAGGATCCAAAGGAGTTCAGTGGCCAAATTCTTTCAAATATTGCTAACGTCTTTGCTCCAGGAAAATCCAACCAGAATTTTGCAGTACGATTTCTTCCTTAAGGGTCTGCAAGCACAAGTCTAAATAGCCCAGTCTCCGAATGGAGAAGACATACTGTCCTGTAATCACAGAATAGGAGGGTAGGAAGGGATCTCAGCAGGTCATCTAGTCCAACCCCCTGCTAAAAGTAGGACCAATCCCCAGACAAATTTTTACCCCAGTTCTCTAAATGGCCCTCTCAAGGATTGAACTCACTACCCTGGGTTTAGCAGGCCAATGCTCAAACACACAGTCTTTAAAGCTCTTTGGAAGTTTCAGTAAACTCCATTTGAGCCTTTCATCTGGCTCACAAATGGTACCTCATGGTCTCTGAAAGACCAGTTACTCCAGCATCCACTGGAGAATGAGATGCGGTGCTTTGTTCCCAAACACAGGTGGCCAACTGGAGCCAGCTGAGAATCTTCAAATCGAATTTCTGCTATCGAAGGCCAATTTTTTCCTTACCCAGTGCAAGGCTGGTGTTTGGCCCTGAATGAGTACAGCTGGACCTGTCTGTGATGTTAAATCTCTGTGTTTGAAAGGGAAGTAATTTGTTATAAGAAAACTGCATCTACCCCAACAAATCCTGCTGGCAATTCCCCAGCCATGCAGGGATACAGTGAGTGAAAGGCCAGTTAAACTAACCCATCCCTTTCCACTTAGCTGCATATAACAAAGACGTCCTGTGTGATGGGGTGTCTGCTGCCATATCCCCACCCTACCTCCCAGTGTAATCATGTTTGTACAAGACATACCTTGTGAGTTATCATGTAAAACCTCATAACTTGCTGAGCAATATCATAACAAAATGCACCTAGTGACATTATCTGTGAAGTTCTGAACACAAGCTGAAATCATGCCTGACAAGTGTTTCCTAGATAAGGCAGGGAAGTGGTCAAACCAGTTCCCCAGAAACAAAGTGCAAGCTGATGCCTCTGCCAGGTGAAAACAGGGCTGGCAGACCATTACCTGCTAAACAGCCATTCTTTGGCAGGCAAGGGGGCAGGGCCCAAAAGCTACATCTTAGCAAAGAAACACTGTGGAGTGGCCTTTCCTCACCAGGCTGCCTTTCCTGAGCTGGAGCTCAAATGGGGGCTGGGACTATACAAAGAAGGGGCAGACACGCTCCCTGTCTGTCTCTAGCATTGCACCATTGGACCGGGGGGGTTCTTACCTGAGTGTTTGGCCGGGAATCTGTGAGAACATGTGGTGAGAAAGTTTGCTATGCAACTAAGATAGTTTCTTAACTAGCTACTAGTAAATGTTTTTTCTTTATTTTTCTTGTATCCATTTCTGACTTTTATGCCTCACTTAACATCTAGCGCTTTGCAATTAATAAACCTGTTTTATCTAATCCAGTGTGTTTAAGTACAAGTGTCTGGATAACTATTTATGATACAGGAATAATGGACTTAATATATTTGGACTGTCCAGGAGTAGGCTGGGAAGAGGCAGGCTGGATGTGTTTGGCCTAGGAGTGCATGCGGGTGGGTGTCACCCTGCAGTATAACCAAGGCTGGGAAGAGGCAGGGTGGAGCTGGCAGGCTGCAGTTACACACAGACACTCAAGGTGTGACTTGCACGCTGGAGGACTGTTTGTGAGCGGCCCAGGCGGGAGCTATTCCAGCAAGGCATTGTGAGGCACCCAAGGCTGCAGGGCAAGGGTGGCACAACAGCACCTCCAGTGCCCCCATGTGTCACACCCACACAGGCAAAAAAAAGGGTAAACAGGAGTCTGGGAACCCAGCCCATCCTGCTGCCCCTGGTTGTTAGACCCTGATGGGGAGAAACTAGGTCGTCATACTAGGAAGAGGTGAGAGTAGCAGGAGGGGGCCCCAAACCAGAGCCCCCACCCCAAGTGGGAGGGAATGCACCCTTCCGGGAAAGCAGCCTGAGGAAGCCTCCAAGATGGCATTACTCTCTGTGCTGGGGCAAGGCCCAGCAAGGCAGGCTGCAGGGTGCCATGCCAGCAGAGAATGAGGGTGCTGGGAGGATTGGGGAGACACCAGAGGCCTAGGATGCAGCGGACGCTGTGTTAAACACTGCAGAGAAGTGTCCCAATGACTTGGTGATGGGAAGTGGCGCAAGAGCACAGCAGTGCAGTTCAAGGCGCAGATCCAGCCGCATAACACAGGATCTCTGGGCTGGAACCGTGAGCATGGGGTGGGGGCATGGGGCCTGGGTTCCCCTGCCAGGCACAGGAAGGGGGTGTACAAGTCTGACAAAAGAGCTGTTGAGCCCAAAGTGGGGCTGAAGCCACAGCCTCAAGGATGGGCCCAGGACAAGTGCGGGAAGGGGGAAGGGGTTTGTGTTGCGAAGTTTAGGACCTTTCAGTTGTGCTTTAGCTACCCTGATAGGGGTGTGAATTGGACGATGCCCCGGCCAGACAGCTGAGCTGTGAGGACCGAGCCCTTCACAGGCCTGGAGCGATGGGCGGGCCATGGGGCGGATGTAGGGGCATTAGAGTGGCACGCACTCCTATGCCCAGTCATGAGGGGGTGCCCTAGTGCTGAGTCATGCATCCACCACCTGCTCTTGGGAACACTCAGGTGTAGCTCAGGGGTCACTACACTGCTGTAGCCCTAATTAAGAGGCAAATCAAGCCGCTGCCTTCAGTCAGGGACTCGTTACATAGTGCCATTGGCAGGGTAGTTTGGTTTTTTCTTCACACATTGAAACTTTTCTGTACCAGCTTGAGGTACAGTATTTAGCTTGCAGAAGAACTGCTGAGGCAGCTTTCAGCAGTTACCTATACAAGTAAAAAATGTCAAAAGCAGTTCAGAGTCCCTGTGGGTGATAGAGCTGCCAGGGTCACAAAGTGGCTGTTGAAAATGTTACCCTCCATGACTAAGTCACATACGTAACGAGCCAACCATGCTACCAAAGACACAAAGGTAAAAAGTGGTTGTGGGAGGGAGGTGTAAAAAAAAATGGTGTGGCCGCTTGCTGTTTAGCAGTGGTTGTCCAGAGTGAGCTGCGTTGGAAAGGACAAGCGGCTCTTCATAAATACCATTTGACCCGCTCACTAAGGCCACCTTTCTCCTGTCATACACTATTTCTGGCTGAAAAGTTAGGCAAAATTAGGCCTCTTAGTACTCTCTTTGGGGCTTTTTTCTCACTGGGACGTTATTCAGTTGTTGGTGAGGACGTTACGTCTCTTCCTGAGTTCTGACTGTAAGTATTTTGCTCTTTAGCACAAAGCTGATAGCACTGATCACCATTTAACATAGCCATCAAGTTTCCTCATTTATAAGACCACTTTTCCAACCATGAGAGTCAGAAGTAGGTGGAAAATATTACTGCTCTCTATTGCCACCATGTCACGACTAGTGTCAAATATCATTTATTTAGCAAAGTACTCGCTGCCAAGACGTTCCGTTGATTGCAGTGTTTTGTTCGGGAAAGATTGTGCTGACCCCCCATAGCATTACAGGACAAAATCAGTCTCACGCTTCTGCTTTGCTAGTTCAAAGCGCAGAAGAGTAACAACTATACAAAGACTGACATTCCAATGAGTGGAAGTTAGTGAAACATGTGCCGTTCCTAGCTGGGAGCCGCTCTAAATAATGCACAGTTTTCTGCTGATGTAGAGTTCTCTTGTGCATATAATGAGTAATGTTCCAATGAGATGAAACCTCAACCTCCTGATTCAGCTGATATTTCTGGCAAAGCATTGACCTATTGCAGTTTATTTAGGATTTTTCTAGTCTTGGTAGAGTGGCTCTAATAACCACAGATCTGTCATGCCATTGCTAACAAATATGCAGTTTTTATAACTTTGAAAGTTGGGTTTAGATAATAGCTTGCAGCTCTGCAAATACTCATCTACTGGTTTCTGTGCTGCAGTATTACCCTGCAGAAAAAAGCATTAACTTAATATTAATTATTGGAGCTTAATATTCCCTGTACTGCCTTGAGGCACAGACTAAGTCATTGGCACAATTTTAATTGTACCTGATGTATGTCTGTTAATAATTTTGCTATTGATCTGGAACCAGAGAATTAAGCTTTTCTACATAAGGCTAAAATTGGGGCTGCCATGCTCATTAAGGATGGCTGTGAAGAAGGCATTGCATGGAAGCGTTAGGCAGCCAGAACTGTTGCTAAATGAGACACATGCAAAGTGCTACTTTCTTGTGCTCATCGTGGAATGCATGCAAAACCGTTGTCTGGCTCAATCCTTCTTAGCCAGTGGAGGAAATGTTTGTGTCAGTGGGCTCAGATCTGGGATAACTGCGGGGAATTGAGGCAGTTTGCCACGATGTATATGGGGAGGACAAATAGTTCCACAGAGAATTATGTAACGCTATGTTTGTTAGAGGAGGGGGTGCATCAAAAGAGGGGGTGACAAAAATCAAATGCTAGGTTGTGGTTTGTCACCTCTAATCAGCCAGTTACAGGAGATCAGAGCCGGCTTTGCTGTTAAAGGGCTTTTTATTAGCAGAGAGATCCGGCCTCTGGGGACTGCTGTTGTTGCTGTTTCCATGACAGGGGTCAGAGATTAGACAAATTTCTGAGTCCTGTAAAGCCAGGTAATCTCTCACTATCCTTTGGCTTCACATTTAGTGCCACTCGACAGATGCTTTCCACAGTAGGCATTTCAGGTGCATTTCAGCCCAGTGCAGAGAGCACCTGTGCAGGGCCCGGTCTTTTCCCCACTGAGTTCAATGGCAGCCAAACTGCAGCCTGGGGTGTAGGAGTTGCAGAAGGCCTTGTGTTGGGCCCCTGCCCTAGAGTGAGTTTTACCCAGGTTAGGGAGTTCGTGTGGGTCACATGATCACTGCACCCTTGGTCCTGGGATTCCCTACTGAAGCCTTGCGCTCCGCCAGCAAACTACCTCACCAACTGCCTGCATCATTAAAACAGGGACCCTGCGGCATGATGGTCACGCTGTAGTCATCCGGTAGCTGTCCCAGGATGAGCCTGCACACCTGTTCTCTATAAGTGACTAAATATGGCACCTATTTAGATTAGTGGGGAACACCTAGGACGACCAGACAGCAAATATGAAAAATCGGGATGAGGTGTGGGGGGGGGTAATAGGAGCCTATATAATAAAAAGACCCAAAAATCGAGACTGTCCATATAAAATTGGGACATGTGGTCACCCTAGAAACACCAGCTACCAGATAAAGACCACAAAATGGGGGAAACAGTTAAATGGACACTGGCTCCTGGCTGATCTGGGCACCTATTGTAGATTCATGGTGGGTTAAACCAGTGCACAAAAGAGTTGGCCTAAAATAGGCTGAAAGCTTTGGATTGGTTAACAGTCATCTCTCATGTTTCCCTTCTTGCCCTAGCGCTTACGTCAGTACCAGGGAAGCATCAGGCTAGACCTGCCCAGGTAGCGAGGCTGGAAGTGGATGTTAGCAGGGCTGGCAGATCAGGTTCTAGGGGGTCTGCTGCCCTGGGCATCTTGGACAATGTCTGGCTCTGACAGGCCCCAGTCACTGACACACCACGTCGCTGTTCGGCCTTGTTCTGTCTGCGGCACTCACTGGCCAAAGCAATGCTTGGCTGTAGCAGTTACAGCGTCACCCCAGTCTTTTAGAGCCAGCGAGACCCCGGGCGAGTTGACAGTGTTTAGCTACGGAAAAGACGGCTAGGCACATTTTAGCCCCGGTGTAGGGGGGCAGATTATGTTCACATTTTGCCTTTGCATCTTGTTTGGAAATGATTTTATTATGGGAGCGAGAGAATCCCCCCAAAAGGTAGCACCCTTTAGGAAGCTTCAGCCAAATACAAAATTGTCTTTAAAACCAATGGGAATGTCAGTTAGCTTGTCAGACCCAGGCTGGCGCTTTGCTGGTCACATCCTTCCGTCAGTCACTGGGCTGCCTTTAGCGAAGAAAGTGAGAAATGGCAGCGTGCCCCAGTGCCACACGAGCCATGTGTGCATGTCTGGCTGTTCATGGCATTCGGACAGAGGGGCCAGAACATTTGACTGGCTAATCTGCTTGTAAGAAAATATGGCAGCCTGGGCAGGCGTGTGGGCACCTGTCAGGAGAGGAAGGGGATGCCAGTGGCTTTAGAGGTATATTAAAGAGCCCAGCATGCGCCAGAGAAAAGCAGCACCATACAGTAGCTCTTCTGCAGGAGTGCAAGGACACACCAGCTGCTCATTCTTGGGGGGCTCTTAATGCTGGTCCTGAAAAATTCATCTGCCGCCAGTGCTCACTGAGGAGCTGAGTGAATGGCTGGCTTCTCGCCAGCTTTGTGCCTGCGTTTGGGTGGCCAGAAGGAAAACAATGTCACCCAAATCACTCCTTTCAACAGACAACCTTTGGCAGCTGCGCCGCTTGCTGCAATTCACACACTCAGGGACACAGGGCTGGAGTGCTGCTCATGGCATGGCCGGCTCTCGGGTTTTTTGCCACCCCAAGCGGGAAAAAAAAAACACTCCAGGACCACAACTGGCGAAGTGTCCAGCGTGCCGCCCTTGAAATTGTGCTGCCCCCCAAGCACGTCCTTGGCTTGCTGGTGCCTGGAGCTGGCCCTGTTCGTGGCACATGGTGGGGAGCGGTGTCTCTGTGCCCAGCACCGCTCCCCGTGACTTTTTCCATAGGTTTTCCTCCTCCACTTACGATTTGGCCCTGAGCATGGAATGGCTGCAGCGCAGTGCTAGCCTGTCACAAGGAAGCATGGCCCAGTGGGTCAAGCCAAACCATTCTGGGAGAAACGTCCAACCCACCAGTGCACACTGTAGCTAGGTCTCCAGTTAAAGACTTCTTGGGGATACATAGAAACTTAGACAATGGAGTTGATATTTCTTTGAGTTGTGTCCCTATGGGGGTGCCCCTTCAGGGGTGCAGGCACCTCTCAAGCCCTGGAGAGGAGATTTCTAGCTAGCCGTCTCCATTCAGCCCACGCACACGCCCTGTGCCTCCTCCCGGCAGACACCAATGATCTACAGGGCTGAGCTGCTCTCAGGGTCTTCTTTCCCACCTCAGCCCAAGATGGAACCTAGCGCGGCCGCTGTGTGCATACAAGGCCTCTTTTCTGTCTTTTACTTCCAAGTTAGTTTGACCGTGTTAGCACAGAGCGTTTCCAACCCCATCGCTGGCCACGCTTCCTGCAGTTTTGAAGAACATGCCAGGACTGGAGAGAAGTAGCGCTGCTACCTGCTCGTCAGGCCATATGTTTTGCAATGCATTATGCCTGCCTCCCTGCGGTCAGGTCTGCTGCGGCGCTTGGCTCTGCAATACTAGCTCCTGTTCCCACCCGACCCCCTGAGGGCTATTGCTCAGAAAGCAGGTGGCACAGAGCACCTGTGGAGCTGCCACTCGAAGGGAAAGGAAACGTGATGGTAGTGCTTCACGCTGTGTCCTGCCCTCCTTCCCCGCTCCTGTGGGGATTCCTAGGAGATGACTGAGTAGTGAAGGAACTGAGGGTTCACCCTCATATACCCTCAGTATGTGCCACGAGGCAGTTCAGGGTATGCATGGCCTGAACAGCTACTGCTAGCTAGAAATCACCACACGAGGGCTCGTGAGGCGCCCGCACCCCCCCGCAGATAGACACACTCAAAGCGCTACCGTGAGTAACAGTGCCAGCGGTACACGTGCGTCACCTGTAAAGCTGGAGGCCTGTGTTTTTCTTACCATTCATTACCAAAGCTGTGCGGGTTCGTCGCTGTATCGCTGCTCCACGCAGAGCTGACTTGCACAAGATGTGTTTTATTAAAACATGTCTGCTTACAGGAGAGCAGTTGGGAAATAGAGTTTTCACTACACTCCTGCCAAATAACTTTGGAGAGCTCATCTGCTAACCTCCAGGCCTCCCCAGGAGCTGGCAGTCCAAGCACTGTTGAATTGTAGAGAGAGCATTTTTATATATAAACCTTGCTCTGGCTATCATTATCACATGCAGAAATCACTTGTTCCTTGGCCAGGGAGCAATGCTGCTGCTGTTACCAGGCTCTTTTTATTAATTTACTAGGTCTTTAGGGAGCATAGTTAAAATGGCTCGACTTAAAAGGCCACTGGAGATTCCTTAGATCCAGAGAATTGGAGGATTTTTCCAGGGCAAAACGGTGATGGGGCACGAACAGCTGGTCACAAAGGGTTAGAAGCATCGGGCCAAGTTGTGGCATTTAGGGAGTGGCCCAGAGGACATCTGAATTCCAGGAAGGATGGGCAGTAGGCTTCAAGAGGCCCTGAAGCCATTCTCTGTTTTAACATAGACTTGGACAAGTCATCAAATGTTTCTAGGCCTCAGTTACGGCCCTGCCTCCTGTGAAGGTAAATACATTAAAATTGGTGAGGTGTCATGGTGGCCAGATTAATACCAAGAGAAATTGGAGCGCACCTTAGTATAATCCCTCCTCCTGCTCCCTTAAGATGCTGTTACCTGTCACCCTTTGCCCCCTGGCAAGCTCACTGGGCAACTCGTGACTTCCATAAGCATCCGGAGGGAGCAGTTCCTGAGCCCCCCCTGAACACAGGACCCATAATTGTCTCTGGCCTTTACCTGGGCTGTGTAAAAATAGGAGGTTTCAGGGATGGGGCCATCTGTCCTGCTAGGACAAATGCCCATTGTTCAGCACAAGAGAACCAGTACCTATTTTATTGCAAAATAATGCATGAAGCCATTCTTCCTAAATACTCCATTTAGCACCAGTTTGCAAACTAGGCAAAAAGATTTGCATTTCTACACTTAGGGAGGTGGCAAAGCTGCCACCAGCAACTCAGGTTTCCAATAAAATCCAGCCCCAAACCCACTGTGCTCTTGGTTGAGCCTAGATGTTTTTTCCTCTCCTGTAAGTTATACTCCAGCAGCTGATTGTTTTGCTTTGGTTGGCAACTAACCTGGAGCACATTGTGGCATACTTAGCTTCAAATTCTTCTGCCTTTGTATTTCCTCTGCTGTTCTGTGCACTTCCATTTCTAAGGCCTCTGCTACAGGTGGCAACAGCAGCCATGTTGTTTGCAGAACAGTGAGGCTCATTACAAAGGAGACACATACGCACACGGAGGGAGTATGCACTCATGGAAACTTTAATTTCCATCTGTGGTTTCATTGGCCGGTGGTCCCTGACCCTGAACTAAGAGGTGCCGATTCTGAAGCACACATGGACATAGAATACTCAGGGACCACGTCTGCTGCTCCAGGAAGCCTGCCAAGCTTTGACTGAGCTGCTGGGGTTGGGGGAGGGAGGATTAGGTGATTTTCCCTCTGCAGCAGGCACTGAGGAGTGTTCTGGCTAAGGGATTGTTTCTTTGTCCATTATGGCACTGACATTTTATCAGACATTGGCTCACAATGTTGGGCCGACCCTAGGAGCACACTTTCAGATGAGCATGCAGATGGTACATGCTCACCTACTGTAGGAAGCAGGTTTTAGCCACTGCTCTGTTAAACAAGCATTTGGGGGTTTGAGCTGTATGCTTTATAAATCCTCCGTGGTGACGTCTTTCAGTACACCAGATCTCTGCTGTATAGAAACAGCCACCCTGCAGAGATGGTCTGAGACTCGGCGTGACAGCTGGAAAGCCCTGTTTACCCGAGAAACAAACATCTGTGTCAATGTGAAGCCAGTGTGAAGTTTACACTCTCATGCAGTTATTGAGGTCACTGTTGGGTAACATTTGCATATTAATTTATCTAATATTGGTTTTATGCTTTCTGTGTAGATTTTTGTCCTGTTCTTTGCATGTCTCTGACTTTGTAAAATCCTTGGTCACCTCAGAGCTCCTGGGTGTCCCTGTGCAGCGACAGTAGGACCATTCAGATCTTTATAGCGCTGGTAGGCCTAGAACTCGTAGCTAGAGCTCAAGTCTTTTTAGCAGTACAGGGTCTAAGACATAGCTGAGCTGTTCTGGCTGTAGTCACTAGAGGGCAATCATTGGCTGTCCACTAGCAATGTTATTACCGTACAAATGCATGGTTTGTTTTACACCTCCATGGGGAAATGCCAAACATTAAGGAGAGAGAAAGGGAAAGAGAGGAGCCTAAACTTGTCTCTCTAATTATGCTGGATTTAATCAGGCATGAGAGAGCTCCCCTCTGCCCAGAAGAGTTACAGAAGAAAAGAACGGTGCTAGCGCCAGTGGCTTCCTATTAGCGACCCTTCTGTAAAGGTCCTTTTGTTCAGCGGCTGCCAGGGAGACCCCTGGCAACAGGCATTTGGGGTTTTACACATGCTCCCTCCAATTCCTTGCCACCCATCTCTCTTCACACCTGATTTCTGACTCCACCCTCTTCTTCCGCACAAAACTAGTAATGCTTCAATATGTGTTATTTTCTAGGATCTCTATTTCCCTGCTATCAGCCCTAAGAGTATCAACACTTCCCATGAACACCATTCTGCTGTGTACATAATTAGAAGAGTTATTTTGGCTCAGGTAATTATTTTTATTTCCTTTCTATAATTTGAGCGGCTCTCTTTTGTTAGGTCTCGTCTGCATTCCAGGCTTGCGGGAGAAAATGTTCTAAGCTGTGTGCTTGGCTTTTAGCTGAGTATTTCCCAGGGAATGTCGGACGTGTGGTGGCTAACCCTTGAAGAACTCCTCACTGGAGAGATTGCTCTTTAATCCCTGCAGTTGTGAGCACATTTTTTTGAAAGTGAATGTATTGCTTGTAAAAATTGTCCGGTACAATTCATTATCTACTGCTGCCCGTTGGCACAGCAGACAGAGCCTGGCATCCCTCAGACAAACTTTCCCGCTGCACCATCCACAGGCCTGTTTTGGAGAGGCCATGTCTTGGGATTATATGGGGCTCTCTAGCCAGCTCACTGCCTCTTGGCTGCTGCTGTCAACACAGGTGGAAATTGGTGCCAGTCACACTAGGGACTAATGTGATGTGAACCCGTCTTCACTAGGAACTAGACTGAGCCCACTGACTTGTTGCCAAAAGGCCACCAAGCAGCAGAGGGAAGGATAGGGGCACCACACTGGGACTCAGTAGATCTGGGACCAAGTCCTGGGTCAGCCACTGACCCTTGCTGTGACCTTGGCTAAGTCACTTCATCTTCCTTGTGCCTCAGTGTGCCTGTGTGGCTAATGGGGATAAGCACGCTTTGCTGCTCTCGGGGCATTGGGAGGAGGATACTCAGATACTACAGTGCAAGGGCCACATATTTACATGGATAGAATCAACCATCAGATGGCAAAGCCTGCAGAGGTTTCACCTGTCACTAAATATGGCCAATGGCACACGTATGTGCCAGGCTTCTAGGAGAACAAGAGTGACTCAATAGCTGGAGCAAGCTAGTCCTATTATCCTGTAACTGCTTAATCTCCTTTTCATGGCAGTGGCTGCCTTGCCCGCTGACTGCAATGGTCCCCGTGCATGCACAGTGCAGCTGGAAGCACACGCCGTTGCCATGGACGTAACACGTGGATTCCCTGTTGTTGCTCAGCACGTCAGCGTATTCAGAAAGCAGCTTTGCTCTGTAGCCAAGGGAGCACATTACTGAGGCTTCACTGTGCTAAATGCTGCACACACAGAGACTAAGAGACCGCCTCTGCTCCACAGAGCTGACCACCTAAACAGACGAAGGTGGAGGAAAGGAGCATTAGCTGTCTGTGATGGACAGGGAACTGGTGCACAGAGATTAAGGCCCTGATGTTTATAGGTCTTTAGTCGCTGAAAGATCTTTAAAAATCTGGCCCCAAGTGACTTTGCATTGGAGAGGGAGGAAGTTATTGTGGTTAGGAGACTGCGTAGCCTGGTAATCTTTAACTAGAGTTTGATGGAAGTCACTGTAGTTAATAGGACAATAATACATACTAATTATATGTGGCAGTGTCATGGGGCTACATGCCTTCAAAGCACAGCGCATGCTAATCCTGTGTCCAACACCCCTAACAGGTAAGTCAGTGTTGTTATTCTCCTGTTAGAGGCAGGGAAGCTGAGAGACAGAGAGGTTAAGTGACTCATGCAAGGTCACAAAGTGAGTCAGTGTCGGAACTAGAATTAGACTTGGGAAATCCTGGCCTCCGGGCCCAGGCTCAGTCCGCTAGACCATAATATCAAAGCACATCTTAAAAGATTTCCCTTCATCAATAAGGTTCAGTTTAATTACAACTACCGCAAAGACAGTGAGGAGCTGGTGAAAATGCCAGTATATTTTAATTGAATATATTGAGCTTGTTTAACAGAACTACAGATTTTGACCTTTCCTGTTAGTGAAATGTTGGAACAATCTATTCGCTCCTCAGTGCCCAGGGAATGTATGGAAGGAACCCCCGAGTTACCCACGTAAATCCCTTCCATGCTGAGATAGTCTGCTGAGTGTCCAATTTTTTCCTTCTGTACAGCCACTGTTCATGCTGGAAGGCCAAATGAGAGCCCTGCTCCGGCTAACGAGCGGCTCCAGGTTGCGCTCTCATGGGGCTTCTCCAACATCCTTAGAAATTCTGCAGTGGTACTCATAGGTGCTGGAACAAGGAGTGCAGCGGGGTGCTGCAGCACCCCTTGGCTTGAAGTGATTTCCATCATATCCAGGGTTTACAATTTGGTTCAATGGCTCACAGCCCACCGGACTATAAAAATTGTTCCAACCCCCCTGGTGGCACTTTGCTACTGCATCACAAAGCCTCAGTGATTCAACGCTGATGGCCAGAGTTTATCATTGCTGGGGGAACAAGTCGTCCTCTCGTGCCCACTGAGAGGCCAATGCTAAAGTCACTCTCAATGCCGGCAGTCAGGGGCTGTAGGGCTATATTGGGCACCAACTGCCCTGGAGGGGAATTGCAGGCTTGCGAAGCTAGTTAACCAGCCCAAAGTGGTAATGTTCCCTCCCAGAGCCAAATCCCCAAAAACTCCCTCAGAAAAGCCCTTACTTAAATAACTTCCCTTTCATGGAACTGAAGCATCTGATTTGAGTTAGCTTGTGTGTTCCTGAATTGCCATTCTAGTCCTTACTCCTGCTGACTTATGCTGGTGTAAGAGCTAAGTAAGCTTCAGGGAACAGCCATAGATCTGGACCACCACGCTCTTTAGACATATGACAATTTCACAACATTAAAACAGCATTACCAGTGTGTCTTTAACTGGCCATAAATCGAAACCTTGACTTGTCTATAGCGGCTTGATATTCCAAGCTAGTCAGGAACATTCAGTCCCAGCTCGCAATCCATTTTACTGCCAAAAAGAAATTTCGTAGGTTAGATAAGTCAAGTGCTTACTATTGCAAAACTTCAATTCAGGTCTCTAAGCTGCTGGTGAAGCAGCATCTGATATTAAACTGCATGAAGACATGGGAAGACGTTTTTTAAGACTGGGAAGAGATGGCATGAGATACAAAAAGACCATCTCTGTTTTACACTTGGAAAGAGACCCCTAGTAGATTCACATTATTAATCTGCAGTACAAAAGCTACATAACTCCAACAAAGCATTCGTTTCTGATGACTCTATACCTTTTTCCTGTAGCCTCTGGCATTAGAGCTCTCAGTGAAAAGACACATTAGATCTAGTCCAGGCAGTTCATTTTCCATCAATCAAATCTCCAAGTGAAAATATAAAGGCAGTGATATGACAAGATTTCTATTTTAATATCTGTACTCGATAAGATAATCCTAGAGGAGCTGCAGTGATCAGATATTTACAGGCAGTGCGTAATGCCACAGCCTACTGTAAAATTAAATACATCAAATTATGTGGGAATACTGCTAATGTTGTGATGGGAATGACAAAAGCCAACGCATTCAAAATTCAGGCTCCTAGAGTTTCCTTTAATATATTCCAATGTGGGGGAAGAACAGTGCGCTGTGTGTTAAAGACTTAATCCCAGTTTTTATTTTGAAGTCCCTGACCTTTCTCAGCTTTGGAACAGCCTGAGCATTATTTAAACACATTGGGGTATTTATCTTGTTTGTTTAAAAATATATCTTTCAAATTTACAAAATGAAGCTTAGTGTGAGAATCAGGAGCAGTGTTCTGTTCTGTGATGCCTTCCCGTACCCTCTTGACATAGACCAGGGGAGGGCAAACTACAGCCTGCAGGCTGGATCCAGCCCATCAGGGCTTTCAACCTGGCCTGCGGGATTGCCAGCCCCATGGTGCTCCCTGCCTGCCCTGGCCCCGCACCACTCCCGGAAGCAGCTGGCACCAAGTCCCTGCAGCCCCTGGGGGAGGGGGCAGAGAGCTCCGTGCACTGCCCTCAGCTGCAGGCACCGCCCCAGAGCTCCCATTGGCTGGGAACAGGGAACCATGGCCAATGGGAGCTTTAGGGATGGTACCAGCAGGCGAGGGCAGCGTGTGGCGGAGCCACATGCCCCACTCCACCCCCAGGAGCCACTGCCAGACATACTGGCCTCTTCCGGGAGCAGCACAAGGCCGGGGCAGGCCGGAGCCTGCCTTAGCCCTGCTGCACACCGCTGCCAACCCAGAGCCACTCGACGTAAGCAGCGCAGGGTCAGAGCCCACACTCTGAAACCCTCCTGCACCCCAGCCCCTGCCCTGATCCCCTGCCATACTCCGCACCCTCGTGCACCCAACCCCCTGCCCTGAGCCCCCTCCTGCACACTGCACCCTCTCCCACACCCTGCGCTCCCTCCCTGCACACACACCTACATATCTATGTGCACATGCTCCTTGTTTTAAACAGACAATGTGAAGCACACTCAATATTCCTAAATAGGCTCCTTACATAAAGCTGGGTTTTCACCCCTCTCCATTGCAAGCCGGCACAATACTCTGGGCTAAGGAGCTATGTCACACTCCCGCAGACAGGCCTGCCATGGCATAACATGGTCCACAGGAGGAGCGAGACCTGGCTGGGCTTTTGACAGATGGCTCAATGCTCTAAGGGAGCCTTCCAATTGCTCTCCTGGAACCCAGTTCTGGTCACAGAGAGTTGGAGAAATGAGAGGCTGATGCAGGCAGAAAGGACAGGGTCAGCTGTTTATGGGAGCAGGGTGAAGGAGTGGCTAAATGGGGAATTGCTCTGTCTGGTGGACAGCCCGGGAAGTTGGCTAGCCAGGAATCTGGCAGTCATTATGGAGATAAAATGTCAAAAGCCTGAGCACAGAGGGACAGGGTTAGCCAGCTGGAAGGAAGTCATGGGCGCAACAGAGCCAAGTGAAGCCCAACAGTAGCTAGTCTCCTAGGCGGGGGGTGGAATCAGGTCAACCTTGCTTTCATTCAGGACTTTGTGTCTGTTCAGGTTAGAAACATTAGTGCCTACATCACAGCAACGGCCCAGAGACACAGCTGCCCCAGTGCTGAGGGCTTACCAAGGAAGCGTTTCATGACATGGGGATGAGGCCCGACTCTGCATTACCGCTTGCTCCGTTGGTCGTGGGTGTTAACTCATTTCCTGCCTCTCAGCAGGAATTGGTGAGCAGCTGTAGTCAGGCACTTGAGAACTGAATGGCTTCTCTTCACTTCTGCGGTAGGCCCCATTGCGGTGTGAACTGAATTAAACCGTGGCAAAGACGAGTGATTAAAGAAATACGACAGTTCTCTCGTGAAGGAAACAGGAGAAACAAGATTCTCGACCATCCTCATTCAGTGGCCAGCCAACGGCCTCCCTTGGCCTTTGTCCAGTCAATTCTCCCGCCGATGCCAAAGGGCATTCAAGCCCTTTCAGAAAAAAATACAGCCGGTCTCTTTGCCACTTACACCCCAGATTTATCCCTGAGGCAAATTCCAGCATTTGCCTGCTCTCAAATCTACCCCTTGGGAGTGTGAATCTTTCTTGATTCTGTGGGTAAGTGTGTCCACACTAGAGTTGCCAACCCTCCAGGATTGGCCTGGAGTCTCCCAGAATTGGCATCCATCTCCTGGTGATTATTGAAAGCAATCTGGGAAATTTTAATAGGATATTTTAAGAAAATGACATTACATCATGTCGGGGGAAAAAAAATCTCCTGGAATAGCTTCATTCAGAGTTGGCAACCCTAGTCCACAGAGAGATGCAACAGGCAGTGTTTCCTTTTTGGTTTGTGGGGCATTTTTATCCCTGGATGACAGGCAGGCTGTGCTTTGGGGTTTTCCTTTTACTGAAGGAAAAGCAGTTTTCAGGTACCTTCACATGTGCATGGTAAACCACCAATGCTGCAGTCTTCAGCCAGCTAATGAGTGGAGCTGGGCAAACTGTCTGAAGGAACCAGAATGTTCTGCAAGAACGTGTTGCTTCTGTGGAAACGTTCAAAGAAAACCAGGCCAGGAGGCTGGTAAGGGGATATCTGCCTGGCAGACTGCACAGCTCCTCAGCTTCCCAGGTGGGCAGCTCCGCTCCCAGCAGGTTCCCCAGCAGCCTGGCTGGCAGGTAGGGTGACCAGATGTCCTGATTTTTCACACTTGCTGTCAGGGCACCCTACTGGCAGGCCTTGCCCCTGGAAGCCCCAGCAGGCCACCCAGCTAGCTCCCATTTCCCTGCCTGTCTGGTGGAAAGCCCGTGAAGTTGGCTACCAGGAATCTGAGCTCCACTGAGGTCCCCCTGAAATGAACAGATCTGGATTTTCCTTCCTGTGGAAAAACTTGAGTTTGGGTTTTTGAAAAATAGTTCATGCTGAACTGGGCTGAAACAGCACACTTGACATTTTTTTCCTGGGAAGGAAATTATGTTTTCAGGCGAGGGCTGCTTGAGCTCTGCTCACAGGATAAGCCAAGTGGCAGCTGCCATGCACGGTGAGTAGCAGCAGAAGAGAGATGGAGGGTGGTTACAGAGGCATCTACCTAATACTTTTTGATGAACTGATTTATTTTTTTTCTCAGCAGTTGAACTATTTTGATACGTTCTGACACTCTGACCCCTCTGTGACACAGCGCCGCCTCCTTGGCAAAGTTTAGCCTCTCAACAGCCATGTATGGTAGATCATGTATGGTAGACCATCCTCCACTTACAGATGGGGAACTGCAGTCGGTTGAGACTACAGGCAGGGCTGGCACTTTCATTTAGGCGACTTAGGTAGTCGCCTAGGGCGCCAGCATTATGGGGGGGGGGGCGGCATTTTGCCAGGGGGGCGGCAGGCGGCTCCGGTGGAACTGCCGCAGACATAACTGCAGAAAGTCAACTGGTCCCGCGGCTCCGGTGGACCTGCCGCAGGCATTTCTGCAGACAGTCTGCTGGTCCCGCGGCTCCGGTGGACCTGCCGCAGGCATTTCTGCAGACAGTCCGCTGGTCCCGCGGCTCCGGTGGACCTGCCGCAGGCATTTCTGCAGACGGTCCGCTGGTCCCGCGGCTCCGGTGGACCTGCCACAGACATGCCTGCGGCAGCTCCACCGGAGCCGCGAGACCCGCGCGCGGGGCAGTGAAATGGCCTGGCACCAAGGGCGCCAGAAACCCTGGCGCCGGTCCTGACTACAGGACTGGCCCAAGGGCAGCAGGCACCTGTAGCAGTGCCAGGACCTTAGCTTGGCTTTCCTGAGTCACACTCAGATGCCTGTGCCACAAGGCCATCCTCCTGCATTCAGCGCAGGTGTCCTCCTAAACTGAGCTGTCACGGTCCTCGCTTCGTAACATTGCTGAGAATCCGCCCTCCGCCTTATGTGAGCACATCAATTCACAGGTGAGGCCAAGCAGCGGGGATGTATGACAAGCAATGATGAGCAGATTTACAAACGGCTATGCGAAGACAGATCCCACACGGCATGTGTCCAGGCCCTGCATCCAGCAACCTGTGCATGCCTCTGAGCAATCGGGGGTGGTTAACAGACCTCCTGCCGAGAAACAAAAGATGGCGCTGGGACGTAAACTCCCTAGTCTCCAGCTAGACTAATGCTAAAAAAGAACGTGAAGACGTTCTCTCTCTGTGCTCACAGCCCTGCTGGAAGCACTGCATGACACTGCCTGCTTTAGTTAAGCCCGACTTTCCATGGCACGTTGAGTGTCAATGCGCCTCCAGCTCCTTTGTTCATCTACCACTGATTTTAAACTTTGAGGTTCGGGGCATCCTCGGCTCCTAATGGGCATCCATGCCACGCAGCCACAAACAGGCCGTGCTCAGCTCTTTGCAGGCGCACGCCCTTGCTTAGAGCTGATGCAGCATTGTTATTGTCTTCACATTAAAACAAGTGCCTTTTCCTTGGACTGATCAGTTCATAACACCCAAATCCCCTACGATCAAGTCCAGAATGGGGACGGTGGGCAGGGAATAGGGCAGGATTTTTTTTTACAATGAGTTTTCCAGAAGAACCCAAGGGAAGAAATGCAATCCAAGGTGGCCATTTCTTTGTTCCCTTTTAATCATGAAGCACTGACCAAAGACTGAGTGGCTTTGGATGGATGTGACAGGTTGCGTGTCTCTGAATTCTGCGATGTCAATAAAAGGTTAACAAATGTTGCAGTACTCTGCTACTATGGCTCGTTTCTAGCAGGTGGTTTTTTCCGCTGCTCTTTTCTCTGAACAGTTAGTAAGAGCAAGATGCTAATAGTGCCAAGGTGTTAAAAATTCCTGCAAGGACTTGCAACAGCACTAACTGCTACCAATGAGTTGATTATTAGGTTAAAATTTCAAATGGGCTCCAACCCAGTGTCTAAACCTGCACTGGCATTTTGAATACAGAGATTTTTTTATAGCTGGAATATTTTATGCACATTTTTGGTGCAAGTGGAAAGTGCAGTTAGATACCTAAGTCCTTTAACGTGTGAGGAAATAGAACTCCCTGTACAGATTAATGTTTGGGGCGGGGAGACAAAAAATGGCTAGAAATGCAATTCAAGCAGCAACATTTAATTCCAGGTTTTTAATAGCCCAACGTTTGAGGGTGTTTGCAGTGGTTTGACTCTTGCTCAGCTCTGAAATGTCCATGACTAGGAGGCACCAGCTCTGAAGTTGACTTGGCACCTCTGGCCCTCTGGGTTTCCTATAGTGTGGATGTTTTAGCAGCCACAGGCTCTGTGGTGAAAGAAGCCATTGTCAGAGCACCTTCTGCAACCTTTATTCCATAGCAGGGTACACAGAGGAGGAAACACAGGGCCGGATTCTACTCTTGTTTCCACTGGAAATTCAGGAACAAGCCCACAGAAAACAATGGAGTTACATGACATAAAATTAGAGTGGACAAGAGAGCAGAACTGGACTGCCTGGCTCCTCCTGACTGCATTTGTTCCTCTGCACCATGGTGTTTCCCTGTATCCCTCTCATATTCCCCATGAAAAGCAGTGCACTGAACCACTACAGTGACCGGCACCAGTAGAAGACACTCCATGATGGCCAGCATGGGTAAGACTGTGGTTGAGCAGCAGGGAAGGGGAGTACAGAGACTAGCCCATATCAAGACCAACGAGAGGTCCGGCTCCTGCTGCAGCGGAAGTGCTGAGGTGCTGATAAGAACGGCCATACAGGGTCAGACCAAAGGTCTATCTAGCCCAGTATCCTGTCTGCCGACAGTGGCCAGTGCCAGGTGCCCCAGAGGGAATGAACAGAACAGGGAATCATCAAGTAATCCATCCCTCGTTGCTCATTCCCAGCTTCTGGCAAACAGAGGCTAGGGACACCATCCCTGCCCATCCTGGCTAATAGCCATTGATGGATCTATCCTTTTGAATACTGTTATAGTCTTGGCCTTCACTACATCCTCTGGCAAGGAGTTCCACAGGTTGACTGTGCACTGTGTGAAGAAATACTTCCTTTTCTTTGTTTTAAACCTGCTGCCTATTAATTGCATTTGGTGGCCCCTACTTCTTGTGTTATGAGGAGTAAATAACACTTCCTTTCTCCACACCAGTCATGATTTTATAGACCTCTATCATATCTTCCCTTAGTCGTCTCTTTTCCAAGCTGAAAAGTCCCAGTCTTATTAATCTCATCTCATATGGAAGCCGTTCCATACTCCTAATAATTTTTATTGCCCCCTTCTGAACCTTTTCCAAGTCCCATATATCTTTTTTGAGATGGGGCAACCACATCTGCATGCAGTATTCAAGGTGTGGGTGTAGCATGGATTTATATAGAGGCAATATGATATTTTCTGTCTTATTATCTGTCCCCTTTTTGATGATTCCCAGCCTACCTGCTATGCCTTATAGTCTGTCCCATCAAACCAGTGTTTCCAGTCCCCCCCTCCTTAGGGCTGTGGAAGTGTATGAATGAGCCAGGTGCTAGTGGCAGGCCTAGATTTAAATAGGACTTTTTTACTTCCCACGTAACTGCAGAGTTACTTGAGCTGCCTTTTCCCATCTGTCCCTAGCCACCACTAATTCTTTAACGTATACCCCCATGTAGTGCAAATTCTGTTTTTTAAAACAGGAGGGAAACACACACACACCCTGTACTGCATCAAGAGATTGTAATGCACAAAAGGATTTTTTTTTTTAACTAGACCTTTGATACGGCATCCTCATTAACACAAATGAAATGTTTCTTGCAGGTCAGTCGTCATCTACTAAGCAGGCGTGATATAAAGTGGTTGGTATCCTGCCTTCATTGCTGGCTACAAAATTTAATACGAGAATATTCCATACTGAATATGAAGCCATCAAATGCAAGGCTTGAAAATAGCTTGGAAATGTAATTGAAGCACAGGGTCTTCCACAGCCACCTACTTGTATGGAATGGCAATTGTCTTCCTTAGCGTTGAAGAACCAGCTCTATTTTACATATTCAAATGCGAAGGGAGGCCCTTTCAGACTGGTTCATTTGCTGGTTTCTTGGAAAGTGCTCAGTCTCAAAGCTTTTCTGGCTTGCCAGTGTGCCTTCCTTTTCTGTATCTCAACTCTTGTTCAGGGACTAAAACGTACAGACTCCGTCAGAAGGGGATTTCTGTTTACTTTGACTGGAAATAAAATAGCATTAGAATGGTTGCGGCTTTTCAAAAGTCTGTGGAAGATGTCTGCTGTCATGTTAAATCTGTGATAGGAAACACAGGCGTCCTGGAGCTACTTTTGCAAAGTATCAGAGCAATAACTAGAGCTAGGCTTGGAAGGATTAGCTTTATATGTCAATTTCATTGTACACACGCAAACCAACACAAATATTTGCATCGCTAATAATCAAAATGTACTGACAAAGGAAGAGAAATGCTGCTTCAGAATTTGATTTGAGGATATTTACTTTGTACAGTTTGACATGTGATGTTGATGTTTATAAAGTTTTAACCATTTGAATCTCAACCTGTCTGGCTTCCTCCCACAGCATTTCCTGCAACTGTGAAAATTTAAATTGATAAATACTGAAAAAATGCATAAAACCCCATAATTCTGTGTAACTGGGAAAATTTTAATTGATAATAATCGGAAAAATACTTACGCATAAACATTGATATTATCTGTCACAAGTATAAAAAAATTAACTCTGCCAAGTCTGATGCTAGCCAAATGCCTTTGTTTTGCTCCTGATGTTACTCTCTGTATATGCTCAGCAGGGCCGGTTCTAGCCATTTCATCGCCCCAAGCACGGCGGCACGCTGCGGGGGGCGCTCTGCCGCTCGCCGGTCCCGCAGCTCCGGTGGACCTCCAGCAGGCATGCCATGTCAACCGGAGCCTCCTGCCGCCCTCCCAGCAACCGGCAGAGCGCCCCCCACGGCATGCCGCCCCAAGCACGCGCTTGGGGCGCTGGGGCCTGGAGCCGGCCCTGTTGCTCAGCACAGTTTATAAGCCAATGAGCCAAATTTATCCCTGGTCCTGGTCGAACTTTGGCCCAAGCACTGTGTATACTCTGGGCATTTTCACTAAGTCTCAAATCAGACTGTGCTTCTGTGACTCCCAGAGGGATTATTTATTTACACATTTCTGGCATGTTTCATTTTGTTTGATGTAGTGTCGGGTCAATCTGGTGGCATCTGAATCCTGATTTGGCTCTGTCATAAACAGATAGCTAAGGGTTAATGTCTCTTTCACCTGTAAAGGGTTAACAAACAATGAACCGGAACACCTGACCAGAGGACCAATCAGGAGACAAGATACTTTCAAATCTGGGTGGAGGGAAGCTTTTGTTTGTGTTTTTTGCTCTCTGTCCATGTTCTCTCGGGGCTCTGAGAGGGACCAGACGCAAGCAGATTCCTCCAATCTTTCCAAAAAAATCTCTTCTGTTCTAATTCTAGTAAGTATCAGGATACTGACTCCAAACTTCTCTGAAGTTCAGGTATGCTCACAGCTGATGGCCCATGTCAACCCCATTGCAAAGATGCTGTACAGGTTGCCGTGGTATAAAGCAGTGACCGCAGAGTATCTGAGCTACTGCCATTCTCTCTCATTCTGCATTAAGACCATTGTTGTCCCACATATCACTGTTTGGAAAGGGATGACAAAAGCTGCCTTCTTCTAGTGACAACTGTAGACCTGAGCTACCAAACTCAGGTTGGGATCGGGATCCAAACTTCCCCAAAGTTCAAGAGTGCCACCACTGGTGCTTCAGTTCAGGGCTCTTGCCAGTGTATTAGATGTCCATTTGCCTTCATTTCAGCCACATATTCTCTGTGATGCACTGGCAGTAAATTGCTAAATGTGTGCAGAGGCTCCTCAGAGAAGCTCTGCAGATGAGCGTTATTACTGAGCGAGTACGTCACGTGAATAACAACCAACCAAAGTTAACACGTTTTGTTGCAAGCAACAACCCTTACATCATAGGCTGTAACGTGCTGAATATCACATGAGCAGCTTCACATTTTGATGAATTCCCTAAAATGTATTGCATTATTTTAAGCCCTTACAGCTTTGTACTAACACAGTCGAAGTAAGAGAGGAATGTATGATCTTAAGAAAGTTTATGCATTTCATATTCAATAATCTTATCTAGCAAAATGGTAACTCTCCAGGCTTATCGCATGCAGGCTATAACAAAGCTTTGGTTTCTGAGACGCATACTAGTACTGAAAAACGTAATTTTTCTGCACTACAATACATTACAAACAGAATATTGTTAGGCACAACATGGAGCCAATGTTTTGTAATGTAGCCAGATAAATGTAACATAACACACTAGACAAATATTGCTGCTAATATTTAATTTCAGTTTAGGGCCAGGGCCAATTTTAAAAGATTCTTTCCCAAGTACATCATTCGAAAGTCTGAGCCATTATGCAAAAGCTTGTGTTGAATCCAGTCTGTCAGTCGTCTTAGGTGAAATTCAACTCCTCCACTATCCAATGGTACAATAAAGTGTTTCATGGATGAATCCATTGTTTGTGGAATGTCATCTAAGCTGGTTAGCTGCAGATCCAATGTCACAGAGCACTTGGAGAACGAGTCCCTTTTTTGGTTTTCTTATGCTCCAGGATTTGTTCCAGATTGTCTCACCTGAAAAATAGTGACCATTACAAGCGCCACTAGCCATTAAGCTAAATGCCATAACATATTTGATCTGTATCAGTAAGATAAAATGAGTTTGTTTATTGTTAATTGGCTAGATGCTGATTAGCACTGTGCAAAGGGAACCAGTGATTAGGATGGAGAAAATGAAATAGTCAGGGTTAATGCCAGCTAGCGCATATGCCAGTTCATATGGCAG
This sequence comes from Chelonoidis abingdonii, assembly GCF_003597395.2. Classification (NCBI taxonomy): domain Eukaryota; kingdom Metazoa; phylum Chordata; order Testudines; family Testudinidae; genus Chelonoidis; species Chelonoidis abingdonii. The sequence continues at coordinate 39,115,808 of NC_133785.1, read as the reverse complement.
CAACTAGTATTTGGAGGGGAGATCAAGCCCATGTGCCAATAGCGATATTACCTTGTGCTCATATAGTGCTTTTCAGACGTGGATCTCAAAGCACTTTGAAAGGAGGCTCGTGCCATTATGTTTATTTTACCGAAGGGAAACTAAGCCACAGAGTGAGGAAGGGCTAGATTCAGAATAGAACTCAGGCATGGCCATGCTGAGTGTCACCACACCTTACTTTTAGGTAGATACAAAATCACAGCAATGCACAAAGCCTGGATTATCTGTCTAGGCTCCCTAGACGATGAATGGAGGGAGAGAAGTGTCTCAGAATGGGATTCACAAAAGCCAGCATGCTAGGTGGCTCCTCGGCTGGGCTTGCTTATGGGAGATGCCAAGACGAGGGAGTTGGGGCCGAAATCGGGGCAAGGGGTATTATTTATCAGAAGAGACATTGAAGCAATGTATCTGTCTCCTGGGTGAATGCTCTAACCACCTGGCTACAGAGTCATTCCCATGCTTGCTCTCTCTCTGGACCAGTGGGCCAAGAATTATTTATTCACAGTGCAAGAGCTTCACCAGGAGAGGCTGGGGGAACCCCACATCAGACTAGCCCAGAGCCCTCTGGCAAGGACCCTCATGAGTGGTGGCAGACTCCCATTCAAATCCCTTCTTCTCTTCGGGGGAGCCTTGAACGAGGGGTCTTTTGCATTCCAGCTGAGTACACGACCCACGGAGCTAAAAGCTTTGTTTATGAAGGATGTTCTCCTCCTCCCCAAACTCCAGCTGTTTGGTGTGAGCTCATCCCGCAGAGCCCAACCCGGTAACAGAGCTCTGAGCACCTGAGGGGGGATTCTGTGCCTCGCAGGGGGGCCTGATGATGAGATTTGGCATCTTTTGTGAATCTAGCACCAAATGATTTGGCCAAGAATAGGCCAGGGGCAGCGCTTAGACTAGAACCCCTCATTCCTGTCAGCCCTCTACCCTAGCCATTGGGCCATCCAGCATTGCAGAGAGCTTCCTGTAAATGCACTTTACAATCATAGTCCCTTCTGTGCCATTAGAAGTCTTGATTCTTCATGCTGCAGCATTCATGGGACGTCCTAGTGAAGTCAGTGTGGCTCCATGTGGGTGCAAGGATCTGGCGTGGAGGGGTTGAGAGGAGCGAGCAGGGGACATGGTCTTGGTGAGGGAAGAGGCAGTGGGGGGGGCGGGGCCTTGGGGCAAGAGGCGGTGTGGGGGCAGGGTCTTGGGGCAAGAGGCAATGCAGGGATAGGGCCTTGGAGGAAGAGGTGGTGCAGGGGCAGGGCTTTGGGGGAAGAGGTGGTGCAAGGGTGGGACCTTGGGGCAAGAAGAAGAGCAGGGACAAGGCCTTGGAGGAAGAGGTGATGTGGGGGCAGGGTCTTGGGGCAAGAGGCAGAGCAGGGGCTGGGCCTTGGGGGAAGAGGCAGCACAGGGGCAGGGCCTTGGAGGAATAGGCGATGTAGGGGCAGAGCCTTGGGGGAAAAGGCGGTGCAGGGGCAGGGCCTTGGGGGAAGGGGCAGTGCAAGGAAGAGGGTTTGGGGGGAAGTGGTGACATGGGAGGTGGGCCACACTTCAGGTGCCAGTGGCCCTCCTGCTTTTAGAAAGCTTTCACTGCTCCTGCTTCTGGATGGAGCCCCTGCCCCCAGAAACTTTCAAGGTGCCCTATGAATCCATACCCCAGCCTTAGGCCAGAGAATTTCATCTGCAAAAGAAAGCTCAAAGGCAGTTTACCCTTGAGTTCTTTGCAGGAAAAGTCCCTTTCATCACCTCTTTACTGTGCTATATGTAGCATGACTCAAAGGGCCATCTTGTGTCCTCGATCTGCAATCATGAGCGAAGCTGCGTGTGCACAGTGAGGATACAGTATGTCCCATCCTGATACACACTGGTGGCCACACTGACCGGAGGGTGCCACTGCAATAGATAAATGCCAAGACAGGTCCTGACTAAGGAGAACAGCCAATCACAGCCCTGAAAATCTAACTGCCTCTCCTTGACAAAGCTACATTGAAATCACTGTGTTGCATCATCAACCACGTTTTCAAATGTCTTCACTAACTTGTATCCATAGAAGGTTTGCAGCTGCTCATACCCAGTATCTACACATGCAAAGGCTAAGATGCAGAAACACGTTTGCATTTGTGAATGCAATGCCCAGGCCTTCCATGGGTACCGAAGAGTTGTGGTGACTGCGAGGGGACAAACACGAAGGACAAATTGTACAATGTATCCAACATCGCTCCCTTTTCACGTATCAACTCCCCTGAATGGCTATTTCTACCTTGCCATTGCCACAGCTTGGCTATTGAAACTCACTCACGGGAGCGCGTCAGGTACAGGACCATATTCAGATTGCTGCTTTGAATCTCTCTCTCATGTTATGTCCACAACAGTACAGTAACAGCACTTGCATAGTAGTTGAGTGTGCTGTTTTGCTTGGTGTCTTACCACCTGCCCGCATCGTTTGGTTGTCTCTTCTCCCTGAAACACGTTTCCCCGTTACGCGGCATTTTGAGCACCAGTGTCTCCACTGTATGCCGCCCCTTGCATGGCAGCCTGTAAGTTACTTGTGAATCTGCTTTAAACAGGGCCTCCCTGCTTAGTCAGTGTATCTTGTAACTCACGCCATGGATGAGTCTGCAGGGATCAGAGCCCAGCTCCATTTAAGGTGACCAGATGTCTTGATTTTATAGGGACAGTCCTGATTTTTGGGTTTTTTTCTTATATAGGTTCCTATTACCCCCCACCCTCAACCCGATTTTTTACATTTGCTGTCTGGTCACTCTAGGTCCATTTCAGCACAGGTTCAGCTCTGAAAGTGCTTGACTCCTCTTTTCATCAGTCTTCTCTGAAACGTCATCATTGCCCCATGCCTCTCCTTCCGTTCTTTTCTAGATCCCAGGTCACTCCGCTCCCTGAGTTGTGCCCCCCCCCGCACTGATTAACCAAGCATGAAACCAGATCGCCATATCTGGCTGTTGATATTTGGGATTCAAACTTTGGGGTGAACAGAACATCTGACCCTTCTGATTTTGCAGTATTAACACTAATGAAAGTAATACTTGGTACAGTGCAATTAAACGCATCTGCCTCTCTGGCTGATGCTTCTACTGCAGCTATAACCACAGGACGTAGGTGCTGAGCTGTGGCCCTCAAGATACCCTACAAAGCTGAGTGAATATTGCTAACGCCAGGGAAAGGGAAGCCCACCGTCCCTTTGAAGCGCATCCCTGTGCAGAGACCGCACTCAGTCAGTGCACCACTTAATCCTCAAATGAGGACTGAGTGGTACATAGGCTTTCAGGTGGCCCCCTGCACTGGGGTGAATTTCACTCAGACTGCCCTCCCTTGATTCTTCATTTTCACTGGGCTGCAAGGGAAAAAATCTCTCTGACACACCCAGACTAGAACAAGAATCAACATTCATTTTGCAGTAGGAGCATTATACATTAACATATCACACTTACGGGGAAACCTTTTCCTTTATGCATTACATGGTTCATTAGTAGCCACTGTAATTGCACTGCTCTTATATCTACATCTTCCATGTGAGAGATATTTTAAGAGACGTTAGACAAAGTTTTTACACTTCAGATGACACTCTCACAGACCAGGTTGTGTTTGTTCAGAAAGCTTCGGGTGATATTAACTTTTCCTTGCATTCCGTTGAAATGAAAAGGGATTACTTTATATTTACTTGTTTCTTATTGCAGGAAAACTAATTTTAGGGGAAGCATAGACCCTGTAATATGACACATTCTTCTTTTCAACCTTTCCAGCGCATCAAAATAACGTCAAATACACACCGGGAACATTCTCGTCTATTGACGGATTCTTATGATGCTGTTTCTCAAGGTGACCTTTATGAAACCTATCGCCTTTGGAGCTTAAGGTTCACCCTCTTAGGTCATAATGGTTTCCCATGGACATGGGTTCCTGATTTCTAATTGATGGTGCTCAGAGACTGCTGAGTGTGTGAAATAATTAATAGTACTTAAGGCTGGAGTGTGTAGAACTCTCTGTAGCTGATTAGTAAAATGGGTGTTTGCGCAGCGATTGCAGTATGTGCAGACACTCCCTGAGTGCCGTCGCGGTCAGATCTCACTGATGCAGCATGGTTAGTGCCACAGGGCTAAGATGTAGCCCAGCCTGCCTTGGGGAGCCAGGTGGGGGGCCATGGCTTGCCCTTGCCCTTGCCCTCTTCTCCTCCCACTCCAGCTGCTATTGCGGGTATCTGAATTCTGCCCAGTGTGCAAGGCTGCAGCGGGGCCGGCCAGGGGATCGGATCCACTTGAAGGCAGATCCAGTGGCCAAGCACCCTGTGGAATTGGCTGGGGTGTGGGCTGCAGAGATGCACCACACCCTGGTCCTGATTGGGGATGGTTCTCACGTCTGTAGCTTTTCTGCCTGCATGGAGCTGGAAGAGTTGGGCTTTGTGTGCCTAGCAGGGCCGGCTCTAGGCACCAGCGTTCCAAGTATGTGCTTGGGGCGGCACTTTTCAAGGGGCGGCACTCCGTCCCTTTGGGGCAGCACCTTTACTTTGGCAGCGGCACTCTGGTATTTATTTATTTTTTTGCTTGGGGCGGCAAAAAACCTGGAGGCAGCCCTGGTGGCTAGAGTGACCAAGCTGAAGGAGCTGTCCCCTGCTCCAGAGACTCCAGGGAGCTGAGTGACATCCAAAAGAGAAGGTGCGGGAGAAGAAAGCATAAACAATAGACTGCCCTAATGCCAAGCAAAGACGAGGCTTCCTGTGCTCCTAGGGGTCAGGGTCTCAGCTGCAGTTACCCGGCATAGCTCGGATGTAGTGATGCCCAAAGCTACAAGGGAGCCACCTCCTGAGCACCCTCTTGTGGCCAGAGGAGCAAGCACTCTACCTCAGTTTCCCCAAGTCAGGGCTCCATACATCCATAACTGCACTGGGAGGCTCTCTTGCAGCCAATAATGCCACTCCTTTGGGGCTGGATTTATAAACAAACAACTCAAAGAGTCCTCCATGTCCCCTGTCAGCTACCTGTCAGCCTCACGCATTCATCCCTGGCATCTTCTCTCAGGCTGGAGGCTGTTCCTCACGATCAACTTGCTATTCAGTGCACAGCACCTTCTCGCTGGAGTCCTCCCCTGCTCTCCCAGCAGGAACTCCCCAGTTCTCAATCCCTTTCTTCCCTGGAGGGGGTCCAGCACCCTTTTTGGGCAGTCTATCTCCAGCTTTGGGAGGCCAGCAGGGAAACTCCTCCCACTCCCCAGCTCTCAGCCTTCTTTAGCCCTCTGGCTTCCAGGCCCAAACCCATCCCCCCCAGGGTCAGAGATCTCCTGTTTTCTTCAACCTCTACCACAGTTTCCTCTTCCCATTCGTAGTTCCCTCTGGCTCTTTACACAGACCAGCTGTCCTCTATCAGGCTCCATCAAGAGGCTGTTAAGGAGGCACAGGTGGTCTGGACCGGTTCACTCTTACAGGGCCCATCCCACCCTGTGACACCCAGCTGAGAACCTGGTCTGGAGAAGGTGGCGACAGCAGGATCTGAACTCCACCAGTGCCCTCAGCGAGCCATTCTGCCTTCAGAGCCAGAGAAAGAGAAGAATGTCTTTTCAACTTGGTCAGAGACTGGTGCCTAACGCCCACAAGCAGGGGGAGAGGTTTTACCTCAGAGAACCATCCCCAGCGTGCAGGATGCGTTACTTGGAAATATTTTTAAAAGAAACCTGTATTTGGCATGACATTCACGTGTTTAAACAATTAAAAGTGACTGGCTATATATAGCTCAGCAAGCAGTTGGCAACAGAGTATCACTATCAATCCTCTGTATGTAGGGGGACATTTTCACATCACATTTGAGGCTGACTACTTCTCTAATGGCATAAAAGTATTTTCTCACTTGCAGATAAAATAGGAAACCTCAGTGAAACTTGTGACTATCTCATCTCTTGTCTTGGCTCAAGGAGCGGAGTCAGAAAGACTGAGGCTGCCTTAGAACAGAAGCTTATTTCCTATGAATCCTTTTAATCTTTAGCCTATTCTCAGGCAAATGTGCTGTGTTTTGAAATTCAGGAGACATAAGAACAGCAAAACATTTACTCTGCTAACAAGACTCCTGATTTCTGTGATGGTTAGAAACCTGGAGAGATGCATCTGAAAACAGATCCTAAAATGTCAACACTGCATTAAGAATTGCTCTGTAAAGAAGAACACTTTCTCCCTCATCCTGTCTCACACATTACACCATTTCGCAAAACTCATTGGGATAAATAACCTATGAGATGGTGGGTGATACTCAGATGGGAATGGCTGCTGAACATCCCAAGCAACGGTCATTTAGAGCAAATTCTCAGCTGCTGTGATCTTAAGCACTGATTTTTTAAAAAATCTTTTTCATAAAAGTAGTTTCCTTTTAAGTTTCGTTTAACCAGACCCAGAGGCTGAGATGCTGGAGGACATCCCCTCATTTTGGAGGCTGCGTCTGGCTTTGTACATGGCTCAGTTTTAACATTGCCTAGGACCATCACACACTGACTTGATTCAACACCTGTGACAGTATTAAATAAGGTAGAGTTCGGAGGTGGAGGAGCAGCAGGGAGAAGCATGGACCTCTTGTCGGATTGAAAGGCATTTTACATTACTATGCATAAAGAAATCACAAAGAGCCATGCATTGAAGGCCGTGAACCTTCTTTTTCATACACAGTGAAATTCAGCCCTGTGAGGGGATCAGCACCAGGACAGTGTTCGACTGAAGCTTATGACGTGGTTGAAGAGGGGTGATGACCTTGCAGTGTTTTCCTGCACAAGGATGCATTTCACCCTCGGGGAATATGTGGGCCAGTGAGTGCCACCATGGGCAGCCAAGAAGGATAGCTGTGCTAGCTCAGTGCATTGCTTAAAAAGGAACTAACCCCCGTCCCTTGCTTTAAATTCCGGTCCTCTCCTGAGTTACTTGCAGCTTCTCGTGAGCTTAATCTTTGGTGGAGCGAGGTTGTAAGTATTCCGTGAGTGACAGCTCAAGCTGGGGGTGTCCTAGAGATGATGGCGCATCCTGAGGAGCTGGGAGTACAATGAAGTGGAGAGAAAGACGTCAAAGAAGCGGGACACGCGGATAACAGTGACCGACTAGGAACTGAACTCCCGTTAGTCTCATCTATTATCGAGGACCGGTATCTTCTCATCTTCTCTAACTAAATATCTTCTTATCATCCCTGATAGAATAACACATAGCTGGAAATGTTAAAAGTATTTATTTCTTCGAGCAACCCCCAGGACATTTCTGTTTGCCAGGGGTCTAACGTTCAAGCACACCGCTCTGTCAGGAGCGTCAGGAGTGGAACAGCACTTGGCAGGTGTAGCAGGAAGAGAATTAAGAGCTTCTTATTATATTCAAATGATATTTCTCTTGCTTTCTTCTAGAAAAGGAAGCCATCAGCAGTTATTTTAGTCCTCCTTGACCTAAAGACATCTGCAAGTGCTGACACTGGAATACATGAATGAGAGGAAAGAGAAATCGCTGCTGAGTCTTTTTAAGGTATTAACTGCAATGTGATATCTCATTTTGCCAATCTATTTTACCCTTAAGTAATAATTACAATTAACCAGTTAACACGAGCCCATTGGGTCAGGATGGCAGGGCCCAGAATTGTGTGTATGTGCGTGTGTTTAGGAGGGGACAGGCAATTGCCAGGAGGCAGCTTCTAGGCAGCGTGCAAGAAGTGCTGCAAAGGATCAATGAAGGAAATACGAGTAATTTAAGCTGTGGTGACAACTGCCGGGCAGAAAGAAAACACCGTCTCAGTGACTGTATAGCCGATCAAATACAGCTAGGTGGACCCTTTATGCCTAACACAGCTGCCATTACAGCTGATGCAATGGCAAAAGGCCGAGCTAAGTCTGAGGGTAGCTAGGGAAGCTCTGAGAGCTTAAAGCCCAACCTGCTCAGGAGCAAAGGCCTAATTCCTACCCCTCCTTCCTGGGACTGTGCTGCATGGGGAAAGCAGAGCCGTGCTGGATCCTGCAGGGCAGAATGGCTCAGGATAGGCTGGCAGGTGAAAGAGGAGCTTCCCTTTCTGAGATACACCCTGCAATAGATACATGAGTCCCTCTCTAGTGAAAATCAAGTGTCGCTTTGACTTCGACTGAAGAGGGTACTTGCCGAGTTTAAAATGTAACAGTTACGCTGCAGTAAGTAATTATCCAAAAGCTCTGAAAATGAGGTGGAAACCCCGAAGAAGGGGGTGAATTAGGTAGATAGTTTCAATATTTTCAGTTATGCAAAACTATTGCATAGGCACAGTGTCAGATATACTATTTGAACCTTGGGAGCCCTGGCTATGCAATATGCTTAACCAGGTGCCTAGCTTTAAGCAGCTGAGCCGTCCCTTTGAAATCAACCAAACGCATTAGCTCAGAGTGGCCAAAATAAGCAAACCTGATGAACTGACATTTCTCATAGCTGGGCACTTAACCAGAACAACAGGGAAGGAGGCCTACATCACCACTGCTGTTTGCCTCCAGAATTTCTACATTCAGCATTTTTTGACTATCCCATGGGCCATGTTCAAATCTCAGTCAAAACTGGGTCAAAATTCGATTTGCCAGGATAACTCCTAAGACTCTGTTGAGGTGAAAAACAAAAACAGCATTGAAGGAAAATTTCTGTGACCTTGTTAATTTGTCAGGAGTTTTCAATCTTTCTACTGCTGAAAGCAGGGTCCAGGGAGTGGGCAACAGAGGAAAAGCTCCAAGGACATGCACTTTACATTAAGTTCAGAGCATTTTAGCATCAGAAGAAAAAACACTCTGAGGGAGAAGAGTTTGACAGTGATGCCTTGGTGTTTGGAATTACAGAAGCTCCCCGACTTATGCAATGCATTCCATTCTGGAACCCCTTGCTAAGTCGAGTTTTGCGTAAGTCAGGAACAGATCTCTGACAATTACACCAAAAAAAAAAAAACAACACAAGAAAAACAAACAAACAAACAAAAATAACTTACAGAACTTTTTCCATAAGTCTGGATTTCCATACGTCAGGTTTACGCAACCCTCAGAGCATCTGTATAGGCTAAAAAGCATGGCCTCGAACTGGGCAAAACCCTCTGGCGATGAGGATACCATTCATGAATAATTTAATGGTGTCAGGCCTAGGAAAAGAACGGACACTAATACCTGAATGGGCTGACCTAAGCTGCTGATTCAGCTCCCTTGCAGAAACTCATTTACTTTAATAGAGCTCTGCACATGGGTCGAAGGGCAGCCGAGTGGATCTGCTTGCAGTGTTGGACTCTTACTATCTATCTAGCTTAGGGTTTTACATTTCTGCACCTTTCTGTAGGATCTAGCGATACTAGGGAACAGGATGACCACCGCCTCCTTATGCACCTATTTATAATGTATAGGAGTAAGAGCTGTGTGATCAGGGGAAACGTCAGTTTGAGTGACACATGCTGGAGGTCTCATGCTGCCAGTACTAAAACATCCTGGACTGTTAATGCTGATTTCAATGAATGTTGGAGTACTGGGGCAATTCCAGAAGACTGGAAGAAAGCTAATATTATGCACATTTAAAAAAGAGTAAATGAGATGACAGAGATAATCTCACATCGGGTAATCAGACTTCAGTCTGACATTGATCCCAAGCAAGATAATACAGCAGTTGATATGGGACTTGATTAAAAAAGAATTAAAAGAAGGTAATGTAATTAATGCAAGTCAACATAACTTTATGGAGAATAGATCCTGTCGAACTAACTTTTCAGGAGGTTACAAGTTAGGTTGATAAAGGTAACAGTGTTGATGCACTTCTGTAAGGCACTTCACTTGGTACCACATGGCATTTTGATTAAAAAACTAGAATTATATAAAATTAATATGGTACACATTAAACGGATTAAAAAATGGCCAACTGATAGGTCTCAAAACCTTACAAGAGGAGACTTAAGGAGTTTGGCTTGTTTAGCCTAACAAATCAGAGAGATAAACACTAGGGAGGGAGAGAAGTTATTTAAGTTAAGGGTCAATACTGGCACAAGAACAAATGGATAGAAACTGGCCATCTGTAAGTTTAGGCTTGAAATTAGACAAAGATGTCTAACCATTAGAGGAATGAGGTTTTGGAACAGCCTCTAAAGCTGTGGACTAGGGGACAAAAAACCTAATTTGTTTCAGGATTGAGCTTGTTAAGTTTATGGAGCGGTATGATGAGCTTGCCTACAATGGCATATGGCCCCTCCATGACTACTATTACCAAGTATCTCCAGTGGCCAGAGATGGGACACTAGATGGAGAGGCTCTGAGTTAAAACTGTGGTTGGCAAGGCTTTGAGTTACAACAGGTATCTGCCTGTTGGGTCTTGCCTACATGCCCAGGGTCTAACTGATCACCATATTTGGGGTTGAGAAAGCATTTGCCCCCAGATCAGATTGGCAGAGACCCTGGGGGTTTTGTGCCTTCCTCTGCAGCATGGGGCATGGGTCTCTTGCTGGTTTGAATTAGAGTAAATGGTGGATTCTCTATAACTTTAAAACTTTAAATCCAGATTTGAGGACTTCAGTAGCTCACCCAGAGGTTAGGTGCCTACTACCAGGGCCGGCGCTTCCATTTAGGCAGCCTAGGCAATCGGCTAGGGCGCTAGGATTATTGGGGGGCAGCAGGCGGCTCCAGTGGACCTGCTGCAGTCGTGCCTGCGGAGGGTCCCCTGGTTCCGCGGCTCCAGTGGAGCTGCTGCAGGCATTCCTGCGGACGGTCCGCTGCTCCTGCGGCTCTGGTGGACCTCCCGCAGGCACAGCTGCGGCAGCTCCACCGGAGCCGTGGACCAGCGCGTGGGGCGGCAAAATGGCCGTGCGCCTAGGGCGCTAAAAACACTAGCACCGGTCCTGCCTACTACAGAAATAGGTGGGTGAGGTTCTGTGGCCTGCAATGTGCAGGAGGTCAGAGTATGTGCTCATGATGGTCTCCTCTGAACTTAAAGTCTAGGAGTCTAGGGGGAAATCATCACTGAGTGGGTGTATTTCCATGGGGTCCCACAGAGATGGGTTCATGGCCCTACACTATTTCACATTTTTATCAATGACCTGGTATTTCACATTTTTATCAATGACCTGGAAGAAGACCTAAAATAATCATCAATAAAGTTTGCAGATGACACAAAAATTGGGGGAGTGGTAAATAATGAAGAGGGGAGGTTACTGATACAGAGCAATCTGGATCGGATGGTAAACTGGGCACAAGCAAACAATGTGTGTTTTAATATGGCTAAATGTAAAATGTATACATCTAGGAACAAAAAATGTAGACCACACTTTCAGGATGAGGACTCTATCCTGGGAATCAGTGACTCTGAAAAAGATTTGAAAGTCATGGTGGATAACCAGCTGAACATGAGCTCCCAAAGTGACTCTGTTACCAAAAGAGTGAACGTGATCCTGGGATGCATAAATGCAGGGGAATCTCGGCTAGGAGTAGACGGTTGTTTTACCTCTCTGTTTGGCACTGGCGCAACCACTGTTGGAATCCTGTGTCCAATTCAAGAAGGATGCTGATAAATTGGAGAGGATTGCCATGAGAATTAAAGGATTAGATAACCTGCCTTATAGTGACCGACTCAAGGAGCTCAATCTATGTATCTTAACAAGCGAAAGTAAAAGGGCGACGATCATAGTTATAGGTATCTACATGGGGAATAAATATTTAATAATGGACTCTTCAGTCTAACAGAGAAAGGTCTAACATGATCCAATGGCTGGAAATTTAAGCTAGAAAATTTAGATTGGAAATAAGGTGTACATTTTTAATGGTGAGTTTAATTAACCCCTGGAGCAATTTCCCAAGAGTTGTGGTGGATTCTCCATCACTGACCATTTTAAAATCAATATTGGATGTTCTCCTAAAAGCTCTGCTCCAGGGATTATTTTGGGGAAGTTCTCTGGCCTATCTTATACAGGAGGTCTGACTAGATGATCACAATGATCCCTTCTGGCCTTGCAATTTATGGATCTATTAATCTGACTGGTACACAAAGGAATCTTAGTTAGGCACCCAACTTTCATTGAATTTCAATAGCATTTGGGCACCAAATTCACACAGACTCCTTTGAAAATCCCAGCGAGTCTTTCATTTGTAACTAGACCAGAAGAAGCCCTACAAAATATACAGCAGGGAAAGAGCCTGCATTGGAAAATAAATGGGTCCAAGCAGTCTTTTCAATCTCCATGTTTATAAAGTACAGCAAAGTGCAGTCTGCATGAATGCTGCAGTAAGTTAATTACTTCTCTAAACAGAACCTCTTGTTATTGCACAATTGTGCTTGAATGTGCATCATCTAAGAATACCTCCCTTCTGCCTACGTTGGATATTTTCTAATTGCATCCTCTTCTTGTGAATAAATGAGAGGTGAGCCAGGAAAAGTTCAAGGCGAAAAGGATCTGAGGAATTGAAAACAAGTGACATAGTAGCTAAGAACCTGACAATCAAAACTCATTATGGCCACGCATATTAGCTGAGCGACCTGTGGAGTTTAAGCTTTACCAAGCTTAAGATTTACCAAGCTGTGCTGCAAATAGCAAGTCGCAGCCACAAGGCAGACAGATTTATAGGCTTCCTGCTCCCTAGGAGACAAAATACGAAACAGTGAGAAACAACAGAGAAATGAGTGTGCTGGATGATGCTAATGACTGACGGGGAAGAGAAGAGAAAACTTGTGGCACTATCACAGAGCTTTACATCCTTGCAGAACTCAGATGGGTCCCAGGGGGCTAATTCATTTCTATTGGAAGGATCCCACATCTGGGACTCCAGGTATAAGATGAAAATATATCAATTTCGACAGCACCAAATGTTAGCACTTGCCACGCTCTTTTTATCCGCCCCCCCCCCCAAAAAAAACGGTTTCTTCTTTTAGGGCCAATGGAAAATTTATCATCATGTGCAGCTTCCCAGCAGGTTTATTTTGAGCGTGACACTGAACTGCTGAGTTAAGACTTACAAACGTAAAGTAGCACTTGTAATAGGGTTAGCACTGGGCCTTGCATATACGATACAGATATTTGCATAAAATGCACAGAGTGGTCTCTCTCTAAAACGTGAACATTTATCAAGTTACCCCACATATTTGGAGACTATTTCCTATTGTGAATATCACGAAAGCTGGGGCCTGCCAGACACCACTGGGTGGAAGCTGTTAGCAAATTGTGCCTGTTTCAGTGAGCTAGGTCTTGCTTCCTGGACATGGCTTGCTGAGTATGTCTCCAAGCCGGTGCTGATGAGTTTGAGGAGCGTAGCGGACGCAGCATATTCTTTTGGAACCACAGTGCTATGTACGTAACAAACCCAAGAAACTGCCTGGCCTTCCTTTGTGACCCATGTGCTCCCTTCCCTCTCTTGCCACTTTTATCATTTTTCTGCTCCCTGTAAGCTTGATTGTAAACGCCTTAGGGCAGGGCCTGTGCCTGCTAGGTCCGGCTGCACTGCTATAAAAAATCTGTGACACCAAGTCTCAAAGCCCAGGCCAGCTGACTCGGTCTGCAGGGCTAAACACGTCAATGTAGACATTCAAGCTCAGGTTGGTGTCTCAGCTCTGAGACCTCCCCCGCTTCATGATGCCTCCTCCCCCGCACTCCAGCCCAAGTCTGAAAGGTTGTGCTGCCATTGTATTGCCCCACAGCCTGAGCTCTGCATCAGCTGAGCCAGGATCTGCGACCTAGTGCTTTTCTCGCAATGTAGACATACCCTACAATGCCCGTTTTGGGTGCTGCATAAATCAATCAATCTGTACCATCTCTTAGGAATCGTTACCTCAGATTTTACTGAAAATATTTCTTCAGGCTTGCTGCTTCGGCTGCCATTTCATCCTCAGACCTCCACTTGACAGGGGAGTCCTCTTCTCCTTTGTCGTGACGTTCCAGCTTAGGAAAACACAAAACAAAGAGTGGAGTTAGTTAATGGTCTCCCAATTCTTCCCCTGTCAGAACCGCCATGGGAGTGGGCGTGTGTGGTATGGATGGACTCTGAGCTAGGCCGTGAATGGTATCGACGGACTCGGGGCAAGAGAAAGAGTGGTGTGGATGTAGAGGGTGAGCACGGATGGATTCTGTATGGTAAAGGGGAAGTACTGCTCGATTCTCAGGGTGGGAGGGGAAGAGCAGGTATTAATCAACTCTCTGGAGTGAGGCAGGTCAGGAACAGGATAATTAACAGCGACTGTGAATGTGGGGGTAATTGATGGACTGGGATGCCAGTTGAGTGTTTTGGAGGGAGCTGTGCTCGCAGCAAACGTTATGACATTTTATAGGAATTTTATGCTAAATTTCCCTCTGGTTTTTGCTTCGCCATGCGGATAGATATGGCCATGGTCCCGGCCCCAAACCTTCCTGCACAGAGAAACCCAACTGCCAACGTGCTGCAGAGGACCAATGGTTTATTCAGGCACTTTTCAATACAGGCACTTTTTCTCTTCCCCACCCTCCCCATGCCAAGAGCAGGATACATATATCCTGTCCCAGACACAAAAGCTTGTCTTTTCCTTTAACCACTGTGTATTTCAGTTGCCTATCTGAATGGGAATAATCATACGCATGTGAATTATTAAACCTTTGCATAGGGCTTGGCAAATAGGCACACAATGAAGTGCTGTGTACTGCACAGTGAGTACTAAGTGCGGTCACTGCTGATGTGGCCATTTGAAATACTGTCCTGGACTCTCCACTGGAGGAGAGACAGTCAGACTTAGTGGTAAAACCTCATTTCACTGTCTATTCACACATATGTAGCCTCAAAAATAGCTGCCACTGATCATACAAAGAGTATTATTACTGAGGATAGAAGACAAATCAAAAACATTCACATTAAATCCTTATTTTGGCTCCGAAGCATTGCAGATTTTTAATGTGTCTAGGTACAGAATGCAGTGCAGAGCATATTCATCGCATCAGTGCTTCCAAAGAAGAACATTACAATATCTACTTTTTTTTGTTGTCACAGCCAGTTGCAGAAAATAATGAATTTGCACCTCTTATTCAAGAACAAACGTTATTACTGAAAATGAAGCAGTTAAGAGCAGAGATGAAAACAATGTTACATTTGCCAAGCAAACTGCATTGCCATATATGGTGTGTTTAGCAATAAACTAGGATTATTAGCATATATCCAACCCACAAATACTTTTATTTGTGCTATATTTCTCCTGCTCAGAATTCTTCTGCCAGCTAAAGTCCTAGGCAGTGTTACATTCTGCTACACAGATTTCATATTCTGCTATTACCTTCCATATCAAGGCAGATACAATAGCTGTAGGCAAATTAAACTGTATAACTGTTCCACTAGTAGAGGACTAATTTTCATTTTTTATATGAGCTGTAGGTACGTTATAAATCCATCTTGTAACAATTTCACAGGATTAGAAAAAAAGGTATAAAAAACGGGAAGGTACATTGCTTATGTTTTTCAACCTAGACCCTTTCTGCCTCCAGGACTTGCATCAAAGAGAAGCCTGGACATTAAGTGTCTTTAAATGAATGCCAATAATCACGAGACTGCATCTTCAAGTGGTGGCATGTGAAGGTATCTGGGGTTATTAGGGTAACAGTCTTGGTTTCCTGTGTTTCAAGGAAGGTAATTAGCTGTAGCCTAGAAAGAATTTACGAAACACCTGCAATCAGTCTTAAAGCCCCCAAAGCTACTAATGGTGCAAATATGTCATATGCAGAAGCTCATTTCTTCTTGGTATCTCATTCACACACCTCAGGCTGTCCCCCTCCATGGTCCCTTTTGTCTGATGACCCCCCTTCTCCCATTGCCAGAAGTCCTGAGCAGCATCTTCCTCTCTCTGCCCTGGCCCACTGTTGTGGTCCTGAGCCACTTCTCTCCTGCGGTCACCTTCAGGACCTGAGCAGACTTTCCCCTTGTCAGCGCCCTCTCCCAGGCCCTGAGCAGTTGCCCCTTTCTCTTACTCCCCTGAATCCACTGTTACCTAAGAGGGAGAGAGGATCTTGATTCTTCCATTACCATCACTGTCTCCCAGCCACTCAGGGCACTGTCTGCCTCCTGGCTACCCTTCTGCACTCCCAGCTGTCCAGTGAGACACTGAACCAGGTGGGGTTAGGAGAAGGAACTGTGAAAAAAGTCTGCACCAGAAACTTTCCTCTGGGACCTGCCTACCCATTAGCAGCTGGAGGGGGGATGGGACAAGGAGGGGAGGATGGGCCCATGGCTCCTGCAGCTGGTGGATGGACATGAGTTGAAAGCAGCCAAGCAGTAAACTGGAAATGTCGCAGGGAGGCGTAGGAGCTAGAGAGAAAATCAGAAACCACCAGCAGTTGGGACATATGTTCTTCCTCGTCCTCACTACACACCACAAGTGAAACCCTGGCCCCAGCAAAAATAGTGGCATAGCTCTGATGTATTCTGGCCAAGTAATTTGATTATAAGGCAGAGCGGTGAAATGTGTGTGAGGCACCTCACGAGAGTCCTCTTCCCTCCCTCAAGGAGCTACAAGCTCCTGGCAGCTGTGACACAGGGCAGGGTCACAAGCCAGCACGCAGGGGTTGGCAAGAGCTGACCAGAGGATGACAACTCCCTTTCGTGGCAACTTTGGAGGTTTTGAAATCTGTTTTCGTTCTGCACTGGAATGAAACCAAACTCCTTCAGACATGGTCGTGAAAACAGCCTTGTGTCGAAACGTCCATTTGGGGATTGAAACCCGAGTGTGTGTCCTGGTGAGGAGGGCACCAGCATGGGGTGTGTGAGAGCCTGGTTTGGGCCACTGCGCTGCCTGATTCAGAGTGACCTGGGATGGAAAAGCTCTGAATCAGGCAGTCCAAGGACTTGAACCTGGATCCCCCACATCCCACACTGGTGCCCTGGCCACCTGGTTGTAGGGTACAAGTGGGGCTCGGAAAATGTCGCTGAAGCCAGTACCATGAAATGTTTTGGCCCTAACAAAACGAAATGTAGTTGAAAATGTTCAGACCAGCTCTAGCGTTGGAGACAGGCAGGCCGAGGGTCACTGTGACAAAGAGAAGGTTAACACTGAGAGGATCATGTGGTTACTCAGCATAGGATGCTGTACGGCACAACAGAGCTAAGAGTTTGAGCTGGCTAATTTCCGGTAGGCTTTGAGAAGAGGCTGGAGAGACACTAGTGAGGAGAAGGCCGTGGCTTAGTGGGCCAGCTCAGGAAAAGGTTACACAAAGATGGGGGTGGCCCAGAAGGAAGCTCAAAGATGTTTTTCTGAGAAGCAGATGAATGGGGCATTGAGGGGGCATCACGGGTAGATCAGGGAAAGCAATGAGAGCCACAGGTTATACATAGCGAGGACCATGTCTGTTTCCTTTATCAAATTCTTATTTTTATTGTTTTCTATAAAATACAAACACATAATGAAACAAATTCTATATAAATACATGCTGAAGATAAAAGTAGCATATAAATAACAAAATTCAACCTTCATTACTTGGAAAAGGAAAAAAAACCAAAACAAAGAACAAACCTGAACTTTTAGTGGTCATGCAGGGTATCTAAGGTGACCAGCTAGCAAGTGTAAAAAATCAGGATGGGGATAGAGGGTAATAGGTGCGTATATAAGAAAAAGCCCCCCAAATCGGGACTGTTCCTCTCAAATCAGAACATCTGGTCACCGTCAGGGTATCAATTATTAAAGTGATAAATAAGTGAGAACACAACCTATGAGTGCTGGGGACAACTATATGCTAAACTGAAGAAGTATGCAATAGTTTCATGCGTGACCAGACAGCCTCATATTTTTTCTCAACATTTCTATTAGATAGAGTCCTTTTTTCCATTAATGCAGTAGTAGATTGCTCACTAAGCCAGTCTGTGTATGAGGGAGGAATTGCAGATGTCCGTTTTCACAAAATCTCTCTTTTGGCCACTAAAACAGTTACTGCAATCCATTTCTAACACCGACTCATCCAGCACTTCTAAAATACACAAGCTTGGAGAAGCAGAGATAGTGACAAATCTGTTGAGAGCACAATACGGTGTTTCAGAACACATGCACTTTTTGATAGCTGTAGAGGACGTGTGAAAGGTTGGCATGTGGCTGTTTGCATCTCCAGCATTCGCTGTGTGCTGCCAATCTAGCATTAAACAATGTTCTGGAGTTAAGCAGTACCTGTTTAATACCTTGTTCTGGAAGACTCACAAGGATAAAGAACTGGAAGTCTCTTTCACATTACACCAGATATCCTCCCAGGTTTCTGTTGTGTCAATAAAGGCATGTTCTTTTCCCCATATTCTCTGAGACTGAGATAGAGAGGGTAATGCAAAGCACTAAGCCACCTATAAGTAATTCCTACAAAGTAACTTTTGTTTCCATATTTTTAACATATTTTTCTAGGGTTAGAGTGTTGGAATGGGCCAATTGTCCCCTTACCCGCTGTGAATCTTTGGGCATAGCCACTGAAAGAAGGAACTCTGAGACAGCAGTAGCTGATATTTGTCCACACATGTTTGAAGAAGGCCAGTCTATCATCTTGCATTATATTTTTAATTGTTGTTCATCCTTTTTCTATCCAAACTGCCTTAAATGTGGAGTTGGCCTTGATCCTGAGACAGGGTTATCCCATAGAGGTACAAGAAGAGAATTAGTAAGATCAGATGCTGTCTCTGTCTTAATGCATTGCAGGATGGCCCATGTAGATGCAAAGATTGAATTTTTTCTTACAGTTATAGGTAGCCTCTTAAGGTATATAAAAGAAGAGAGGGAACTAAATGGCCTGGCTTAGCTTTTTTCTACCTCAAACCCAGCTGGTGTGCATATAGAGCAACTGGAGTGGATCACCTGACAACAGGACACATTGAAATGCTAGATAATACAGATACAAATCTGACAACCCTATACCTCCAGTCGCCCAGAATTTTTTAAGGGTCTTGCATGACAAGTGTAGTTGTTTTTTATCCCATATAAATTGCATAATAAGCCTATTCATTTGAGAAAAGAGCAAAGGACAGACCTTGAAAGGCAATAGGCTAATGATACAAGTCATTCTTGGGCAGATATTCCTTTGGGCTATTTCTATTCTCCCCAATCAAGATAGAGGGAGGAGACACCACCTCTCTACATCCTTGGGATTTTCTTTTCCTATACAGTCCATATGTATAGAAACAATTTTGGGAAGATCAGGACAAATCTTTCCACCCAAATAAGTTATTTTGTTGCTTATTTGCAACGGAAAATGCTGAAACTGAGAAGGACCTGGGCATTTGGATATATCCATTGCTTGTGATTTATTTCAGTTAATGTGAAAACCAAAGATCTCTCCAAAAATGTCAGCTACATTCAGTAATGATGGGATTGAGGAGGATGGATTCCTCAATAGCACAAAAATGTCATCAGCATATAAACTGATTTTGTATTCTTTCCTGTTTACAGTCACACCTTCCATGACTGAGTGCTGACATACATTGCCAGGGATTCAAGAGACAGATTAAAAAGGAGGGGAGAAGGGAAAACTCTGTTGCTTCCCTCTTTCTTCTGGAAATGTGGGAGAAATAATCCCCTTAGTTGATAGCAAAGTGAGGAGAGAGTTGTATAATACACTGACTCAGTTCAGGAACACTGGTCCTAATCCAAATGCTCTTAGGACAGCCATTAGAAAAGGCCATTCAGCCCTAACAAAGGCCTTCTCTGCATCTAGAGTTAAGAGCTATGGAGGGAATATCTGACATCTGAGCTTGCTGGATCAAGTGAGAAATTTTTCTCATATTATCAGTACCCCATCTTCCTTTAATGAAACCGGCCTGATCTGTGTGTATACTTGATGGGAGGATGACGTTCCATCACGTCACTAACATTTTTGCAATTATTTTTCAATCTGTGTTTAATAAAGATAATGGGGCCGAAGTCACTACAGTTGCAACCATCTTTCTTCCTCTTTAATATTAAAGTAATCAAAGCAGTTCTTATGTCACAAGCCATGGCTCATGTTTGGGATGTTTCAGTGAAGACCCTGAAAAGGAGAAAAGATAGCTGATTACAAAATGTTTGGCAAGGCCATCTATCCCAGGGGCCCTGCTGAAATTCATATTTATTGTGCCATTCACCTCTTACAGTAGCTTTCAGAGCTTCCCAAAGGATGGTATCTGAAGTAACTGAGTGCTTATTTTCTTGCATGAAGTTAGAGATGACTGAATCAACTGTGAAACAGAATTTTGCACCAAAGTCTTTGAAGCGTCTGCGACGCTTCGCCGGGGGCGGGGGGGATCTTGTGGAGCCTGCTAAGTCCAGAGTGAAGGTGGATGGGTACTTGCTGCTGTATCTGACATTGGTCCCCCTGAGGATTTGCTTTATGCCATTGAACTCAGCCTTCTTGTTGTTAAGCTCAGCAGAGAAGTCACGAAAAAAAGAAATTTTGTGGCCTTTGTATGTAAGGGTTTCAGCTTTTCTGGCAGCATTCAATAACATGACTTCATTATTGAACTTCAGCAGCTTGCAGATGGTGGTCTGGGCTTGTCAGATTCCTGCCTTCTAGTACCAGACATTCGCTGAGCCCTTTCAATAGCTAATGGGGACAGCTGGGAGTCCAATATAAATATGTCAGGGAGCAGCTTCTCAAGAAAGCTGATAATACTTTTCTCCTTGAGACCATCAGCAATGCCCAAGAGGCAAAGGCTGTTTCTTTGAGATCTATTTTTGAAGTGATCCTTTTTTTCTTTCACTGTGTCCTGCATAAGCTTTAAGGAGGCAATTCCTTTTTTAATTTCACTGGCTTCAATGGTAGTGTCTTATAGCTCATTTTCCAAATGAGCCATTTAGGATTCTACATCACATACATCTTAAGAGAGGCCATGTATAGCTGTTGAGATTGAATCCAGTTGGGCTGTGAGGAATTTTTTCAGTGCCACAATATCCTGAGCTAGGCTCTGCTGTAGCCTTGCGTTCTCCCCATTGTTTGAGGTGATTCGGGCTTAAGTCTCTTGTTGCTGCGCAGTTTTTGATTGGAATCCATAGTCAACAGTTTGACATTTTTCCAGGGGATTAATTAATCTTTTATGACAGAAACTATTGCCAATTTTCTAGGAAAGTAATTATTACAGGTGAATTGATACTTGGAGAGTGAAGGGGTCTGGGACTAGGCAGCCATCTTCCTCATGGGTACCATGAGACCTGTCTCCCTCCCAACCAAATTGTTTGTCTTTTTGCTTTTGTTTAAATAGCAAGAGACAGTGTTAAATTGTTTGGTCTCTGCTCTCTCTTTCCAGGATGCTATTATTTAATCAAGATTTAAGGGTGGATTCAGATTCCAGTTCATCAGGACAAATTTAATTTGGGTTGCAGAATAAACTGAAGTACATTTTAACAGTGTTTTTGATTCCTATAACTCAATCACGTACCCTATATATACTGGGAATCCACAAACACTGAAAATGGCTTTTTTCTTGTTTGCTAAAAACACTGTGTTTTCCAAATGGAAATCAGAGTCCAAAATGGTTTCTCAAAGTCGACAAAAGAGAGAGGGGTTTTATTTAGCTGCACAACTAGTAACCTTTAAAACTAATCAATCTCTGATGGAAGGTTAAAATGGCTACAACAGGATAGCAATGGATTCTCAGCCTTTGCCTTCTAACCCAACTGACTCAAATATCTTGGCTTCCAGTACAGATTCGGCAAGCTGTTCCAGGCATTACTATGGCTCACAGGGCAACCTTGGGAGGCTGCCATAACTTCCACAGGCTCCTGGGAGCCTTTTCCCCATGCTGCCATGTTGGGCTGTACTAACAGTTACAAATATAGATATCGCTAGGGAGAGAGAGAGTAAAACCATGCCTTCCTTTCTTCAGCTGCAACAGGCAGGGGCCAATAAACCATTGACTGACCTGTTTGTCCACCGCTGACTTCATCCACTGTTCAACTTGCACATGATCCATTTCACTCATTATTTAATTCTGACTCTAACATTCAACAGCACTCTAATATAAAATAGCCATAACTAGCAGCATAGTGTCCCTGAGATCTGATCTAGGTTAAAGTCTTGGGTTACAGTGACAGTAATTTCTGAGCTTGGAAAGGAATTATGATGACAAAGCCTCTTAGTTGTTTATGCCATTGTAAGGATGGCCAAAGGCAGAGATGTTCAAAGATGCCAAGAGGATCTGGATGCCAAGTCTCTGGTAGCCACATTCCTTATGTGGTTTCATCAGCATGCTACATCCAAAGCCTACATTCTCACAGGAGCCAGACTCTGAGAGTTGACCACATAGAAGCTACAATGCACCTCACAGTCGTGAAGTTACTTTTTGTGTTCAAGGGGGCATGAGATCTTGACGAGAGAGAGCACCTGCCAAAGTTGTGGATTATTAGAAGTTTTCAGGGGACTCTGCCATCTTGAAAGGCTAATTTTCAGGCCAGGAAAAAATACACATTTCAGCTTAAATGAGATTGATTTTGAGTTCAAGTATGAAACTAGCTTAACAGCCAGTACACACTTCCTAGAGAGAGACTGTTGTGAAGACACATTTTGAAGAGTATTCATATTTAGACACAAATGCAAATCCCAATGGTGCATCTAGGATCATTCTAATAAACATCTGTCATGCAATAAACGCAAAGCTTTCCACCCTCCCTTGCTCCCAGGCTCTGCTCAGAGGTAAAAGTGAAAATAGCTGCTGTCTTCTGTCTGCAGTGTTTTCTTCTGCTCAGACCGAATAAAGTTGGAGAACTTGAGCTAAAGTGTTTACTCGCATAGTGATATTCAGATATAGGACACATTGAAGCCTGAGATTTTATATAAGGGAATTCTATTTCTGCAAAGCTTTGGGGGGGGGGGAATATTTTATCTGGAGTCATCTCACTTTATCTACCTGAAATGATGTTCTCTGACAGTAGCTTTAACTGGACTTCTATGAATGTTTCTGATTAAACATGGAGAATGATTGATTCTTACAATGGTTCCCCTTATACCTTAGTTCCCTTCCCTAAGTTATGAGGGTAATATTTACATGTTGCTTAATGTTAAGGTGCTTCAGCGAGAAAGAATGTATTTTTTTTCTAGAAATAACTTGTATAGTTAGTGGGTTTAGAGAAAAGCATTCAGGGCAACATTAAATCCAATTAAAGATTTTGGGTTCCAAATTCTGTACTGAAACCAAACTTCTGAGTTTCTAATTGTGTTGGAAAATTGCCCGTTTCAAGTGAGGGGTAGTCAATGTATACTGAAAAGGAACATCATTTACCACTCAGCCTCCCTGGCAATGCAGAACACTGATACACGTTATACAATCTTTAACTTACCATTGCTAAGTAAATTACATACAGTGTCTGTCAAGTATCCTTCAGGGACCAAGATGAAACACATACATTTTGCAAGAGCACAATATTATTATTATTAGTTATAGTATCCTAGTGCCTAGGAGCAACAGTCTTGGTTCAGGTGCTTGGTGCTGTAAAAACAGCAGATGTTTGTGGAGAGCTCCTCCCAAGCACGAGGAGCAGTCTGGGAGAAAGCATAACGATGCCTGTTTGAAAATTTAACAAGCAGTGATGGAGGCTGGCCCCATGTGCCACTGGGAGGTGAGCATCAACAGTTTGATACTGAATGAGAGGTGATAGTTGTGGAGGGAATTGACTGTGAATGGCCTTGAAAGTGCAGCTTGTGTTTGATGCAATATTCTCTACTGCCAGAACAGGGATTCGGCAATCAAAGTGATGGGCTCAGAGAATGATCTTGCAGTAGCATTCTGAATTGGGATGAGCAGGGCTGCTCGCAGGGCCAGGGAAAGCAGAGCTCTGTGTGAGTCAACATTATGATTGGCTGGGGCAAGCTCTGATGAGTAGTGGCTGGAGGATGATGAACAACCACTTCACTACCTTGGACTCAGTGTAGCAGAGGACAAGTTCTTCAGAGATGCTTCGTGAGGTGAGGGTCCTGGGGAGGAACAGAGTCTTCACGTCACTGAGGGAATTTTAATCCTAGCAACTTGGCACTTGATGAGCTGAGCAAGTGGAGAGTAGAAATATATATCCCCTTTAGCATGGGAAAGAGAAAGAGCAGAGAGCTATCAAACCACCAAGTAGCTAGAAATACCCATTGAGACATCCAGGGTTAACCTGCTAGGATCCGAGTTCATGAATACCAATAAAGAAAGAACGTTTCCTCTGTGATATCTTGGATGATTCAGCCTTCAAGCTCCAAGTAGAACTAAGTGTTCTCTTCAGAACAGAGTTCCAACAAGCATTTGGTGCAGGAAGTAGTAACTTAAGACATACTAATAATAATTGTGTCTGTAGGACAAGTCCTGGACAGCTAGTGGCAAGGGATTGCAGAAAGCTGTGAAGGGAAGTGCAGCACAATGCACAGATGTTGCATTACGCAGTGACATGCTGTCCTCTGAAGGCTTCTTTATATTGTAGTGTATCTTTTGGAAGTATCAATAATTCATCTATTTCCATAAGAGAAAGGTAACAAAGGCACCACTCCAGATAGAGAACTGTCCAGCCATAACATTCAGTAACCCAAAGCTATGTGAACGCAGAAAAAAGATCAGGTTTTGGCATGCTTAGCATTTAGTGGAATGGCTCAGAAAGGAAAACATAATAAAATAGATAAGAGAACAAATTAGCATGGCTGAGTTATATCCTCTCAAAGGCGGGAACAGAATGCAAAAAGAAACCGGACATTGATTGTAGCCAACTCTATTACATTATAAACTCTTTTTGTAATTCTGAGCCAGCACTGAAGCACATATTGCACAATTCTCAAATCATAGTTGCTGGGGAAATTACACAGTGTGTCTGTTCAACATTCTTCGAGCACTAAGACTCTTGTTTACCAACCTACTACATCTCCTTGCTTTGCAGAACAAATAAACGCACTATTTCTAAGGTAATGCCCTTCCTCAATCAGATCATTTCTGATGTCTGACTTCTTGGGTTTCCTGATAAATTATCCTCTTTTTTCACCTCAAGCAGAAAATGCTCTTCCACCAATAATCTCTGACCGTCAGTTCTGATTACTTGTAAACAGTGAAGCTTTTTGAATATTTCTGTTTGTGAAAAGTGTTCATTTTCTCACTCATGTCTCCTCATGTGAGGATACTGGCAAACCTGACAGCTGTGCTTTATGTTATTTTATTAAAGTTGTTAGTGCAGCAGAATGGTTTATGTTTTTACTACTGCTAGCCTCAAGGGGAGCATAGTATTGTTTTAGAATACATTCACATTGTGGAACCTCTGCGTCTTACCCTTTACAGGGGGAAATTCTCAATTCACAACGCAGCAGGCTATTGTGATCCTGGCTCTAGGTCTGGAGGCGGCTTTGAGTGTTGACTACATTAAGGAGTCTTAAACTAACGCAACGCCCCTGGAAGAAAAGCAGAAGTCTTTACTGTCGCTTTCTAGCTAAAAGTGCTGAAAATAGCTTTTCTATTAATTAGCAATGTTCCTCTTCTCAATGAATATGTAGTGTTGATGCTTAAGAATTTATAACTACCAAAGTATTTAAATACAAGAAAAATCAGAGCACTGGAAACTAATTATGTCAAACTACTGTACTATAACAAAACTCGATTGCTTAGCCAATTATGTATTATAATATCATATTGTCAAGCCGGTAGCCAAAGAAAGATCTGAGCCTTTGCCAGTCCCACAACTTGGATCAGATATTACTTACTACTCAACTGGTTGTGCTAACACAAACCCGCCTTGGGATTCCTGTGTGTGTCTCTTCCAACCAAATGCCCCAAACTGCATAAACTGCAAAAGGATATTGTTCAGTCAGATTTTTATATGCCGGGGTGTGTGCGTGTTAAAAGTTCTACTTCTACATCAACGGACTGTAAAGCATTTTTGTGCTCCATAGTAGACTGTACTCAAATGAGGAGGGAGTTCACTGGCATGTTATAGCTGCCTTGTGCCCTACTGTGTAGGCAACCAGGCCCTAAAAGCTGTGCCTCTGGCTCAGAGGGGATCGGTGGTGAATCCTTCCCTGGTGTAGCACCAATAAAGGAGCTCTTATGACATCTCCCTTCCCACCAAGCCTGACAGCATAACAGGACACTGAGCGCCACCACATCCTGGGCTCTGTTTTCAGTCCACTGAGGGCCATTTGCAGCCTGGGTACGTTACAGCTGCCTACAAGCGGCTTTATTCTAACACCGTGCAAGAGGACTGGCCCTGCACGCCACTGCTGCAAGATCTGGAGAGGGAAACACACACACACGTGACTTGTGCCACCCAGTGCTTAATCTATAATGAAAAAGGTGCCAGGGCTCAAGCAATTAGGTGCTGGGACTTAAGTAATTTTTTTATATTCATAACTGGTGCAGCAAGCCCAGAGGTGCCGGGGCTCTGACCTGCCAGTCCCAGAGGTGCCGGGGCTCTGAATCACCAGGCCCAGAGGTGCTCGAGGCTCCGACCTGCCAGGCCCAGAGGTGCTGGGGCTCTGAACCACCAGGCCCAGAGGTGCCCAAGGCTCTGACCTGCCAGGCCCAGAGATGCCGGGGCTCTGAACCACCGGGCCCGGAGGTGCCGGGGCTCTGAACCGTCAGGCCCGGAGGTGCCCGAGGCTCTGACCTGCCAGGCCCGGAGGTGCCGGGGCTAGGAACTGTCAGGCCCAGAGGGGCCGGGGCTCAGTCCTGGCACAAATTAAGCACTGGTGCCATATTTGCACTCACACCCCTGGCCTGTGATCTCTGTAGTTCAGTCCCTCCTCAGGGCCGGTTTGGGGATTTACCTGACAGGACTCAGTAGGAATTTAATCCCCTTCACTAACAATGTATGCAAGCCATGTGAGCAAAGGCTGAAGGAACTGGGCATGTTTAGTTGGGAAAAGAGATTAAGGGGGAAGATACAATAGTTATCTTCAAATCCTTGAAAGGCTATCATAAAAAAGTTGGAGAAAAGTTTCTCTCTCTTGCCACAGAGGGCAAGACAAGAGGCAATGGGTTCAAACTGCAGCCCAGCAGATCCCAGGAAAAACTTTCCTAATCAGACCAGTAGGACAATGGAACAGACACTTAGGGAGGACGTGGAAACTCCTTCACTGGAGAGTTTCAAAAGGATGCTGGAGAGCCATCTGTCTTGGATGGTTTAGAGACAAAAAATCTTGCATCTTGGCAGGGGGTTAGACTAGATCAGTGTCTCTCAACCATTCCAGATGATTGTACCCCTTTGAGCAGTCTGATTTGTCTTGTGTACCCCCAAGTTTCACCTCACTGAAAAATTACTGAATCTTATTACCGAAAAATTGCTTACTTTCTCATTTTTACCATATTATTATAAATCAATTTGAATATAAATATTAGGGCTGTCAATTAATTGCAGTTAACTCAAGCGATTAACTCAAAACAAATTAACTCAATTAAAAAGATAATTGCGATTAATCACAGTTTTAATCGCACTGTTAAACTGATAGAATACCAATTTAAATGTATTATAAATATTTTGGATGTTTTTCTACATTTTCAAATATATTGATTTCAGTTACAACACAGAATACAAAGTGTACAGTGCTGACTTTATATTTTTATTATTTTATTACAAATATTTCCACTATAAAAAAGCTAAACAAATGAAAAAGTATTTTTCAGTTTACCTCATACAAATACTGTAGTGCAATCTCTTTATTGTAAAAGTGCAATTTACAACTTACAAATGTGGACTTGTGGGCTCTAAAGTTTTACATTGTTTTATTTTTGAGTCCAGTTATATAAAAAAATATTAATTCTACATTTGTAAGTTGCACTTTCACAATAAAGAGATTGCACTACAGTACTTGTGTGAGGTGAACTGAAAAATATTTTTAGAATCTTTTTTACAGTGCAAATATTTGTAATAAAAAATAATATAAAATGAGCACTGTACACTTTGTATTCTGTGTTGTAATTGAAATCAATATATTTGAAAATGTAGAAAACATCTAAAATATTTAAATAAATGGTATTCTATTATTGTTTAACAATGCGATTAAAACTGCAATCAATCAGGATTTTAATCTTGTGATTAATTGCAATTAATTTTTTTAATTGTTTGACAGCCCTAATAAATATTGTACTTACATTTCAGCAGATAATATAAAAAGCAGTATAAACAAGTCATTGTCTGTATGAAATTTTAGTTTGTACTGATTTCGTTAGTGCTTTTTATGCAGCCTGTTGCAAAACTAGGCAAATATCCAGATGAGCTGATGTATCTTCTGGAAGACCTCTGTGTATCCCCAGGGGTATGCGTACCTACCCCTGATTGAGACCCACTGGACTAGATAACCCTTGTGGTCCCTTCTAACTCTATAGTTCTATATATCAGAAGAAATACTGGCATCCTGTGAATTCCCAATCTGCTGGGTTTGTATAGGATTCTATTTCATTTACAACAGGACTTTTAGTGGGATGTAATGCCAAAGCACTAACAGAAACACAGTTTTCAGGTATCTTCTTCTTGCTGGTGTTCGATTCTCAGGAACCAGGGTGAACAGCTAAGGAGCCCAAAATAAATTATCAGCATTTCATAAAATACTACAGTTTGCCACTGTCTACTGGAGACTTTTCCCCATTATTTCAGCACATCTTTATGAAAAGGACAAAGTCTTCACTATCTCACCTACTCTGATATTAGCTCTGTCACTTCACTGGAATAAACTGTGTATCAATGCAATGTTTGCGGGAAGTTACTTTTTGCACTGACTCTTTGCTGTAATGATTACAGGTTTTATTTTCTTCTCTTTGATTCTTTGGAGACTGGCCTTAAACACATGCTTAACTCTGAAAACATGAGTAATTGCATTCCTATTCAGCAAAGCAGTTACACACATACTTAACTTTAAGCACATACATAGACTTTAGCACATGTTTATGTATTTTACTCAATCAGGACCTCTAGGATGTTCTGTAGCCATCTGTAGAGTCTTCTTCAGCTGGTTACAGCTGAAGTTTCTAACTCTCAGAAATGTGTTTCACAGCAATAATGTATATGAATGTGATCAGAAAACGTAGTCACTTATCTGAACTAAACCAAAATGAATTGGTTTTGAAAGTATTAAAGACTCGTAAACAATACATGAGGAATGGAGCTGTATATATGGCAGTCTTTTCATTTATGATGTTCAGTAAAATACATAGCTTGCATCCTGAGGATCATTTCATATCCCAGATCTTGACAGAATTCCAGTTTGGCTGAAAGTGAGATGAAATTCCGGGAAACAGAACACAATGGAAGGGAGATACTTGACATAATGTCCATAGGGGCAAAGCCAAGCCTGCCAAACACTTGGCGGCGTGTTATCTACAGTACAGTGCATGTCTAGGGGAGATTGGGCATTGTGTTTGGATACTTTTTCAACAGGGATTAAAGGAAACTGAGCTGGTCATTATCCTCCTGGCTAACTCATTCTGTTTCAAACACCTCTACCCTTTTAGAGAGACATGTTGGGTGAAGTAATATCTTTTATTGGATCAACTTCTATTGGAGAAAGAGCCAAACTTTCAAGCTTATACAGAGCTCTTTTTCAGGTCATCCCTCTACACAAATGGGAAGAGAAGGTTAGAGAGAGATGAGTCCCCATTCAGAGATGTGGAACTTCCCAGTAATGTGTTCATGAGAACTGGCTGGATGCTTGAAAAGCGTTGGGAGAAGACACGGGTAGGAAATGGCAGCCAGACAGGCGATGACGTTGGATGGCCTATTACCCTGTTTACGTATGCCGCTGATCCACGCTGCTCTTCCGGAAGAATTCTCTTTTCAGTCAATAACAGCCATTGAACCAAGCACAATGATTCAAAAGCTTTGTCCGTGTGCATGCATTACTCAATGGAAAATAGCGTTCTTCCAAAGAAGCAGTGCTGGCAACTCAAGCTGTCTGCATAGGCAGAGTAATGTTCCATGCCACTTGGACAGTGTGACCAATCCTTAGGTTTCTGTACTGAAGCGATCTGGTCTAGTTACCTACACAGGGCTTCCCAGAGTCAGAACTTCACATATTAATCTTAGGCTGGGCAAAGATTAGCCACAAACTCAGTAAGATTCATCGCATGGCAAAGAAGACACATTTGTGTTGGAGAAGTTGATACAGTTTGTTTTCTTCATAGTATCTACCACTACACAGCAAATGAACCAACCAGTCTACACTCCTGGTCACAGACACGCTGATCAGCTAGACTCAGAGACTATGCTGATGGGGTTTTATGAGTAGGCAGAGAGAGAGAGAGATGTAGGAATAACACTCAATTTGTAAAATAAGGCTATTCGGCAACATAATGTTTTATATACAGTTTTGTTATAATTAGTCATATTTAAAATGTCATGACATTTAAATCAGCAGTGAGCAGAGGGAAATATTGAAGATGTGACAATCAAAAAGGGCTATGGGAAATCCCAATCAAATACTGTGAGCCAAATCCTGGGGTACTGTAGGCAGAAAGCCACAATGGAAAGCTGTGCATCAGAGGCACAGTGGAAAGCCCATAGCAGAGAATATCTGCCATGAGCTCTGTTGAGATCTCCGTGACATGACTTCACGAGGAAGGGGGAATGTGGGTAGGCTAGGGAGCCACAGGTATAGAATCCCACTTGGGAGTGGCTGTATTGTCAGCCGTGTGTCACCCACATCCTGTTGAATGCAGCCAGAGCTCTGCTATGCAGCCATGCTAGCCAGCTGGGGCTGAGGATTCCACCCCTCCGCCTGTGACATTTTCACATGTAGCAAAGCTTTGCTTCACCTGATTCTGTTCTGGATGTCCTGGCTTGTTCCACCGTCCTGACTGATGGCGCTGCCCAAATATGTGAATGTTTCTACATTGGTGAGAACATGATCCTCTATCCGTACTGGTGATGGTGAGGCAATATTAAAGGTCATGATATCTGTCTTATTGTGGTTGATTTTCAGTCCAATTTGCTGGCTGAATGTGTTGAGTCAAGTTTTTTTTTTATTGTATATGGTGTTGGGTGTAATAGGAGAGCAGCAGCATCTGCAAAGTCCAGGTCTTTAAGGGATGAGAAGAGTGTCCATTCAGGAGCTTAAACACAGTCTGGAAATCATCAAAATACAACACCGAAACCAAACTCAAGATTTATCAGAGCTGCGTATTGTCAACACTACTTTATAGTGCAGAATGCTGGAAAATGAGAAAGTTAAAGTATGACATGTCCATGTCTTCATTTCACACAACCTGCCTCAGAAAAATCCTTCATATCGTTTGGCCCAGAACAATCTCAAACCAAGATCTATGGACACAGTACAGCCAAGAAGATAGGAGCACGGTCATTGCCAGGAGGCATTGGAGATGGATTGGCCATGTGCTTCAGATGGAAACTGAGTCCAATCATTAGAGTGGCAAAGCAACAATGAGGCTGCCTGAAAACAACATGGTAAAGAGCTGTGGAAGCCAAGCTGAAAAACTTGTGGCACAGCCGGGGAACCACTGAAAGACTTGCTAGAAACAGACAGGAGTGGAGGAGCTTAGTCACTGCCCTAAACGCCAGAGGCGTAATGGGAACATGATGATGATGATGCAAAAGCCTCCCTTATTGAGCCACTATGAGACTCTGGAAAATGCTGATAAACATAGCATCTAAACTCGATAATGCCAGCAGTTGCAGGGAGGAACACTTTGCTTCAGTGCTTAGACTGTGTTATATGGGTGAACCTTAGAGATCATACAAAAAAGCTTTTTTAATGTAGCTTCATAGCCTTTCAAGATGCTGCAGAAACTATGCACTGGAGATGATCTACATGCCTGAAGGCAGATTTTCATCAAAAAGACTTTAAACATTGAAAAGAAAATAGTTCGACAACAACTATTTTGCTTTTGCAGATTCAGTGCTCATTTACTTTGTTTATATCTGCTCTGCATGCTTACCTACGCCTCACTTCTCACTCCCTAAACGCTCCCTCGCTCCCACCTGGGGAAGAAACCAACAACACAAAAACAGATGGCAATGTAATGAAACATTAAATCCACTCCCAATATCCGAGTAATACCATGAATATTTCACAGAAGCACCACGCTTGGAAAGACAACATTATGACCTTTTCTATCATCTTAAGGGATGTCTAACCTTGTAATTGCTGCTGACATACTGAGGACACACTGTTGGGAGAACAAACTATTTCACAGAAGGTCTTGTGTATTTGTTTAAAAATTAGTCTCTCAAAGTTCCCGTTAGAATCTGCCAATATGGATGACATTTATTCTAGCTGTGAAAAATGAAAAAAATTCCTAAAGTACAAGTAGCATTAAGAATCTATTGATGATACGCTGACCTAGTGTCATCCTGGCCAGATAAGTTCTATCAAAGACAAATGCCCCAAAGTCTGCAAACTCAGCTCATGAAACATCAATTAAAGTATCCTCAATATCTTAAACACATATAAAAACTAACAATGGCTTATATCGCCTTTCCTGACATGAAGCAGGGTACTGCATGGCACTAGACCTATGGAAGCGTGAACTGTATTACACGTTGGAGACTCCTGATGGCTAATTGCCCTTTTCCAGTTCTTGCCAGTTGGTTGAATAGTGCCTTGAAAGTTAACCCTGCACCAAGTTTTCTGAAAAGATGCTACATGAATGTCTGACTAATATCTTCACTTATGGCACAAACCTTCAAAAATTCGCTTTCCATAGCAGAAGAGGCACAGAATCCTGCACTAGCCATGGAGTGAGGTGAGGATGGAGACATAAGTTATGAGCCATGCAAGGGCTCCCTGTCTTCCCTATAGTATGACAGGAAGGCCTAGATCAGCAGCAGTGAAGAGGAACTGTGGTGGGGAACAACTTCTTATTGCTCCACTGAGGAACAGCAAAACCCACGTCTTTTCACATGTACATTCACCAAACCCCAGTGCTGAAATTGTAAAGGACGCCATTTTAATAGCTTTGTTTTTCATACTGCCACAGGATATCCTGTGAATCACTCAAAACACAAAACGAAACAAAAACCAAAACCCTGCTTACAATGTATACGTAGTTAGTATTCTCGTGTCAAATTGTTATTTGCACAAGTCCTTGTACTCATCTCAACAAATCATAATGCAAAAACAAATGTCATCATATATTTCAGTTAGGAAATTGTAGTTTAGCTTTCCATAAAAAAAAAATAATACTTTACTGATGGTACATAAAATCTGTTCCACTGGCTAATGTCATGTTGCCCATAACCTTCCACAAAGTTCAGTATCGTTGTCGGTGTTCATAGAGTTGACTTCTTAATTGTGTCTGTTCACTGGCTGTGTCAAGTGGAGTTTTCCTTTGACTCTGCTCACTCTGTATTACATCTTTTAATCAGTATATATAATTACTTGCCACAATCTGCCATGCCAGATTTTCTAAGCATTAGTCTAATTAACTTAAGCTTGATAATTATGTTTCAGATATCATAACAGTATGCACAGAATTTGCAGGTTATGTTGCCAGCTTAGTCAAGTCTGATAACTTGTTTCTAACACTTTCTTTTTCTGTTTTTCTCCATTTGGGGGGCTTGGCAATTTGTTTTTGTGATGTGAAAGGTTTCCCTAAAGTCAAAATCAGTTTATTTCTGAGAAGTCATCAAATAAATTAACATAGGCAGAGATCAGATCTGAAATGCAAAGCTTACATGTATTTACATATAGAGAAAAAATGTGTTACTGGTGAAAGAATTTGAAATATCCTAGTGGAAACCAAGCACACATTTAAACACAAAACTACAGTGGCTAATGGTTAATTATAAAAGTCCTTACACTGTTCACAGATCCCTGGCCTGAGTTATTCTAATTATATGCCTGTTGGCACCAGTATGCAGCCAAGAGGCAATAACTCAGTGATAATATGCCCTAGAGCTGGCAAACATACCTTTAAAGCATAGAAAGATCAGCCTTTGTAAATGAAAGCAGGGCAGCTGGGCATATTAAATATGCAAGGCTAAGACCCCAAGCCAGGCTAAATATATGCTGAGAAGACTTATGTCATCTTTAATAAATAAAGTAAAAGAAATCTGACACTGGGCATTGATTTTAGTTGGGATCCTGATCTACAAAAAAATGACTCTCCATCCCCACCCATAGACTCTACCCAGGCTCCGCTTCCACGGGGAAAAAATGTCCTGCTTAGTTTTGGGTTTTTTCTGGATGACAATATGAATATTATGTTCCACCCTAATTCATGATTGTCGGGCTCTGTGGTCTAATGTGCTTTATCCTTTGCAGACATAAATGATAGGACAATTAAAAAAGAATCCCAGTAGGAGCTTGATAAATAAATGTTTATGTCCATGTCACCCATGTAAAAATCTGATCACAACACAAGTCAGTCAGCTATTAATAACAATAGTCCATAAGCATTCCCACTGGGATAGACAAGGCAATCGGGAAGGAATAGAAATGAGGCTATGTGGCTGACTAAGGACATTGACACAAGACAATAAGCTCCAGAAGGTCCAGTGAAAAGGCTCTGCACAGGGCTGAGAGATCCTGCAGAGAGTCCGGCCTGGGGCACAAAGTAGAGGCAACCTATTCCTGCTGCAAGGGAACTGAGCACAGTGCTGGACTGCTCAGGGGGTGGGGTTTCTGGAAGCTCCTGCGAGAGCTGCGCCCCCACCCCCATGCAATCCTCCGCAGATCCTAGTCCTTAACCCGAGGAACTACAGAGATTGTAACGCAAGTGCATAAGTATGGCTATGCTGGACCAGACCAATGGTCCATCTAGCCCAGTATCCTGTCTGCCAACAGTGGCCAGTACCAGGTGCTTCAAAGGGAATGAACAGAACAGGGCAATTATCAGGTCACCCAGTCCCAGCATTTGGCAGTCATTCCCCTTGGGACTGCACTAATCTTTGTCAAAGTGTGTCAGGAGTGCTCTCTGTTTGTCTATAGGTAAACTGTTAGCAGAAAGAGTGCCAGTAGATGGCACTCAAAGACACAGAGCAGAGTTCCTGGGGTTTGTAGGCCCAATACAACTGCCTGTTGTGTAATGCAAATGGCTTCCTTTGGAAGCTCTTAACAGTGGGGGGAGGGAAGAACGTGGAT
The DNA here is from genome assembly GCF_003597395.2 of Chelonoidis abingdonii. NCBI lineage: Eukaryota > Metazoa > Chordata > Testudines > Testudinidae > Chelonoidis > Chelonoidis abingdonii. Next base: position 39,080,877 of record NC_133785.1, on the reverse strand, counting down.
TAGGAGCAGGTCCCCAATATCATAACAAAAAGTACAGCTTGGACAGTGAGGGGAATGGAGCTATGGGCCAAGAACTTAAATCCTGGCTGCTGGCTCCATTTGGGAGAGCTGTGCAGGGTGCGTCTGCACATCCCAGCTGCTCTGCTGGGCAGGAACCTCTCTCCTTCGCAGAGGCGTCAAAGCAGCCCTGTCACAGTGCCTCGGTGGGACTGTCTGTGATGCTGCCTCTTGGGCTGGGGAAGAGGGTGAGCCAGTAGGGTTATGCCCCCCAAATGCTCGTGTGGTTAGAGAAGCACAGCTGCAGCTTGTTCCATACTGCAAAGGCATCAATACCCAGAACTGAGCCACTAGGCTTGCAAACCAACTCCACTGAGGTCAATGGAAAGATCCCCAGGGACTTCAGTGGCAGCTGGTTCTTGCACCTCCCACATCCGTGGTGGGAGAGACTTGCAGGTTGCACAACAGGCAGTGATATACGCTTGCCTACAGCAACACAGACAGCGTTGGGGCTTGTCATTCACAGAGAAGGAATGTGGGCACGAAACACAGTTCTTAAAGCCTGGATTGTGGGGCCTGGTCCCCGGTGGCAGGGAATGGGGTAGCGTACCCAAACCGGGGAAACTAACCAACTAACAACAAACTACAACTACTCTGTAAACTATCTACACTGAAAACAAAACAACGGAGGACTGGTAAATCACGGACTAGGTCATGCTCTTAGCTGTAATACTACGAGCGCAAAGGAACCGGGGTTCTGACTCCCATCAGCCGGCGGTAAGAGAGAACTGGAGCGGCGTCGGCCCGCACAGCCTAGTCTAACTTCAGCTGGGAGCACAAGCTGATGCATGACACATGTGCGGGTCAATGGACACTGCCATAAAAACCTGCAGGCTCCAGCGCATAGCACGCACGTGCACCCCCACCAATGGAATACATAGAGGCGCCATCACTCGACGAAGAAGCAACATTATTCTGGGAAACCCTCATTGTTTCATGTTCTCTGCGTATATAGATCTTTCTACTGTATTTTCCACTGCATGCATCCGATGAAGTGGGCTGTAGCCCATGAAAGCTTATGCTCAAATAAATTTGTTAGTTTCTAAGGTGCCACAAATACTCCTGTTCTTTTTGCGGATACAGACTAACATGGCTGCTACTCTGAAATCTGTCATTATGCAAGGCACTGAATTTAGCCATATGGAGCGGAAATCCATCAACTTCATGAAAAAACTCATACTCTCCTGCTGGTAATAGCTCACCTTAATTGATCACTCTCATTAGAGTGTGTATGGTAATACCCATTGTTTCATGTTCTCTGTGTATATATCTATCTTCCTACTGTATTTTCTACTGTATGCATCTGAAGAAGTGGGTTAAAGCCCATGAAAGCTTATGCTCAAATAAATTTGTTAGTCTCTAAAGTGCCACAAGTACTCCTGCCCTGAGGATTATTACCTTCATTGTGAAGTTATAAGCAAAGTGTAGACCGCTAAGGTATGCAGAAGAGTTGTGCAACTGCACCCCTTCTGAATAAACATTTAACAGCTACAGAAAGAGGGAAGTCTGAGATGGCTGGCTCACTTTGCTGACTGGTAAACAACCAAGATGACATAAGGCCTAGGACTTTTTTTTTACCATGAAACAAGGTTACCAGTCTTCCATCGGGTAATCAGGCTGGTTTGGTATTTATATAAGTAGCATGACTCTAAATATTACTAATAAGCATGGCATTCAATCAGGCTTATACTGTTACAACACTGAAGCAGCTTCTCTTTTTAGGAAACAATTTAACATTCCAATTATCTTTAATGAATTAACCTCAAAGTATGGCTGAGGTACAATAGTGTAAAAATCCCTTTGCTCATCTACAGTCCTCTTGTAACTAATTTCACTTCACAAGTCTACCTCAATTAACATGTTTCTGTATTTCACACATGGGTAACTGCATTACTGAAATATACGATCCCTTCCCAAGTTTAATAGCTGAGGTACCTTACTTTGTTGATTCTACAAATTCAGGCAAATCGTTTCCTGCTAATATCTCAAACCAATTAAAAAATTTTTTACACTGACTCTGTATTTCTTAGATGTCTGTAGGAACCAAAAAGGTCTTACATTTTTCATATAATTATTGCTTGGAAATGATCTGTTATGCAGTACTCCAAAGGCTTAGAGGGATTGTAAAATTAACAAATTTTACAATTTGCTTTTCATTCTTCACAGCATGGAGTTTTAAACAGTGGTCATCAGCTGAACACTTTAAATTAGAAAAAAGATTGATTAGTATCATTCTTCAGGATCTGAACTATAAGCACTGTGAGTTAACTGATGGTGCACAAAGGAAAATAGAATACATTGTCAGGCCTGTGTCCAGCTACTGACCTCTACACAAGCAGAGGATTGAAATAAATAGCTGCAGTAAATTACAAAATACTGTTATAACATTCCATGTGCATTATGTGTCAGTCATATAATATCAGATGACACTACCTCTAACGTCTAAGTACTTCCCAGGTACATTGAATATGCATTGCAAAGCAGAAGCTGGAGTCCATGGAGAGTTCTGCTCTTCTGCCTTTCCTGGTTATAACAGGCTCTGTTTGGTGTGTGTGTGTAGATTAAATTAGATTAGACAGACAAAAATAACTCTTGTTCCGGTGGGAAAGCTTTGTCCAGGAGGAGAGTCTTGCGGCACTAATGGTGGCTGGACTGTAGATGAGTCTAATCTCATCTGGAAGCTCATTCCACTCAGAACCTCATTGATTAAGATTGCCTGTCCGCATCACTCATGAGCTTCATCCTAAACTTTTTGAATTTCACTGTCCCAGAAATGAGCACCTGTCTTGATGGGTCATGGATGGAGATGTAGAGACTGTGACAGTAGTGCTGTGTAAGGCTGTCTTTGCATCTGTTTCTGGAGTGAACTCTCTGGTCAGAGGTGTTTGTGCTGTTGGCAGATGGATTCAGGGCAGGTTTTGTGACACTGACGTTCTATGCTTTGGGTCATTGGTTCCTGTGCCTAAGTTTGTCAGTGATCTTCTCAGCCATTCCAGAAGGGAGGAGGGGAAGAGGGTGATGGTATTAGTTCATGCTGTTCTATCAGCTTGTCAGTCCAATGGCCTTGCAGTTGGGTAATTTACCTTTCTAAGAAATGCTGAAAACTTCAAATAATAACATTAAATCACGCAACCCCACCCCTCAAAGTCCTAACTATTGTTCCACAATTAATAATGGGTTTTTTTTATACTTAGAATTAAATTCACCCTAGCGCAAGGTAACCTGCTGCTCAGATGGGGCAGAGGGCCTGGCACAAATTTCATCCTGATAGCATCACAGCATGCTATGTAAGTCATGGAGAGAGTGCCACTGCTTTCCTTTCCTCTGCTCTTCTGTGACCTCATTTTAGCATTAAGAAACGTTAGCTGTGGCTATCTATAATGGAATCCAGGTATTAATACAGCATATTCTTTTTCCCCTACAATCCTCCAGTTTCATGTGAGCATTAAGGCCCAGGTGTGTGTATATCTATGAGGTCATGCATAGACTTATCACTAGTGTCCATTTTTCTGCTCTTCTGTGATCTCTCTTTACAGTGGAGTATCACATAGGGGAAGGGATAGCTCAGTGGTTTGAGCATTGGCTCGCTAAACCCAAGCTTGTGAGCTCAATCCTTGAGGGGCCACTTAAGGATCTGGGGCAAAAAAAAAAAATAGGTGGGGATTGGTCCTGCTTTGAGGAGGGAGTTGGACTAAATGACCTCCTGAGGTCCCTTCCAACCCTGATACGCTATGGCATGCACAAGATATAGTATTCAAAGCAAGGGAGCCAGCAGGGAAGCTTTAACAGCCACAGTTATGTGAAGATACTGTATAGCAATGTGAGTTAATGTCCTCCAGGTGTTTGTTTCAAATTCATATACCCATATATTGTCACATGCCTTACTGTTGTTTCTTCTGTAACCCAATGAGTGGCATTATAGTGAGGTTTTACAGATCAGGACAGAGACATAATGGTATAGGTTTATATAGCTACATAGAGAGTTTATTTTGTATATTAATTTTTATAACAAATGGGATATGGGTGGCCTACTTGGTTACACCAGTGAAGCCGTGTCCTGAAACATGATGTTCTCATTAAGTAAAGCTGGAAACCCAAATCTTATCTAAGGGGATGTTTACTTTGTTGGCAGCACAGCCAGTATACTACAGAGGATAAATCTTCCACTATCACCACTCAAATTGAGGGCACCTGGTGGCGCATTCTGAGAGCTTAAAAAAAATTAAATACAGACTCTAGCAATAAGCAGAAAAGTAACAGAGGAAAATAGAAAATGTGAGTTAATCAATAAATGCAATACTATCTGTTTAATTTAGCACACACAGGAATTTAATATTTCCAGACCAGAAGAATATTTTATTCTTATCAGCTTGCAGTTTCCATCTAGTTATTTCCCTTGTATCAGAGGATATTTGACATTTTAACATTTTATCCCTTATCTCTGATGTCCCCCCACAGTGACACTAGCCTTTGGTTTTCAGAGTGGACTTCATTTTGGATTCAAATGTGTCATAAGGAAACTCTTTGAAAATATCTGATTTCAGTGACCTCCATTTTGAATTGATATTAAACCTCACTGGCATAGTGATTGAATCTCACTTCACAAGCCCTTTTGGTTCACAGCCGCGATTGTAACTAGGCTCCAAGTAGAACCTGAAGTACCTAATGGGATGTTTTTGGTTCAGTGATCTGAGCTAACTTTCTCATTACAGAAGAAATCTCTTCAGTTGTTCGCATCAAAATGCCAGAGTTTTAAAGATAATTGATTAGTCTCAAGAACTTGATCAATATTTCTATGTACTTTGAATATAAACCTATATGGACATTTTATAATGGGTAGAATTCTCCTCTGTGCAAGGACCAACAGAAGGCCTAGGCACCAATAAGATACCACTCAAGATATATGGCCTGAACTGGTGCTGGGGCCTTGAGCTGTCCCTCTGCACTGCGGTGATTTTTTTACTCTGTTTAAAGAAAAAGTAGATCCCAAGCTCCTCAGCTGAGTGAGTTTTTCCCACATGACCTGTGGTTAGGGCTGGCTAGTGAACAACAATTCCATTTGATGAAAAATGTTGAGGTTTTGACAACTGCTTTTGTTCTGATGTGGCACAAAACCAATATCTTTCAAAGGTTTCCATGGGAAAATGACGGGGTGCAACTGGAAATGGTACCAGGAACTACAGGATCTTCCAGACATAAAGACTCTAGCTGATGACATTTTTGTTGTAGGAGAAGGAAATGACAAGGATCAGGACCATGATTCCAAGCTGGGAGTGGAGTAGGAGGCTGAATTCAGATAAGCTGAAGCTGAGAAGAACTGAGGTCCCCTATATTAGATATCTGTTGACCTTTGAGAGACTACAGGAAGATACCAATTAACCGAGAACCACTGAGGAGATGCCCAGAGCAAAAGATGTGAAGGAAATCCAGCGACTTGTAGGGATGGCCAACTATCTTTCCAGATTTTGTGCACACTGGTCAGCAGCCTGTGAACTCTTGCACCAGTCAAACACCACGATGCGGTGTGGGAATGGTCAGGGACCCAAGAACAGGCAGGAACAAAGTAAAGAAAATCATAAGTATGACACCAGCCCAAGTCCTACAGCCCAGCAGAGTAGTTGGAGCTACAGTGGAATGCCTCCGAAGGTGGCTTAGGAGCAATACTGATGCAAAGCCAGCAGCCAATAGCCCTGACAAGAACAGAAAGGGGACTGTCAGTGAGGGACCTCAGCCTTACAGCACCCCCAGGTGGTCTGCCATGGAACTGCAGCTGTCCCTGCCTCCATTTCCCATAGTTGGTTAACTGGTGAAACCTACATCCATCAGTCTTGGTCTTCTCCTGGGCACCCACAAAACAACGGGAAGGTGGAGTCAGCAGTAGAGACAGCCAATGGTGTAAAGGCAAAACAGACAGTAGGGGATCTCTACCTGGCAATATTAGACCATTGCAATACACCTTCCCCTGCACTAGATAATAGCCCCAGAACAGGGAGTGATGGACTGGAGGACCCAGACTCTGCTTCCCATGCGGGATCACCTGCTGCAGCCCAGCAGAAGAGCGATAGATAGAACACAGATGCAGTTAAAAGAATGCCAAGACAATCACGCAGCTTGCTACAGAAAAGGAGATGAGGCCTTGAGTCCCCTATGCACACAGGAGACAGGCCTGAGTCCAACCATCAAATAGCCACACAAAGCAGTGTTGAAACGCAACAACCCAAGCTGCAGTGGGACACAGGTCACATGAGGTAGCTACAGACTCAGGGCAGCTGTGGAGAGGAAACCAAACACAACTGCAGAGTACAGGCAGACAGCAGGTACACCCAGAGAGATGTGGCAAAGGCCAGGACCAGCGAAACTTAGAAAGAGCTTCAGCCATTAGCTGGCCTAACACACAAGAGTCAGAAGAAATTAGGTATATGAGCAATACGAGAGGACCAACAGGATGGAAACATGTCTCCCACCTACAGAAATGACACAAACAAGAAGTGGGAGACTGGTTTGAAGATCAGCATGGCTTAGGGACTATGAGGCCTAAAAGGCTGCAGTGGGCTGACAGTAAAGGCCGTGCCCTTAGGGAGAGCTATGTACCAGCAACCTCTGGCCCCAGCAAGTCAGCAAATCCTGGTACAAGAGATACAACAACAACAATTGTTGAAAGGAAAGATGTAGCAACCTGCATGAAACTGGAGACAGGAGCACAGGCTTCAGCAGGGAAGAGTTTGAAGGCAGCATGAGGAAGTCAGTCTGTGTGCACATGGCTTGAATAGGGTGGCCAGGTGCCCAGTTTTTGACTGGAAAGATCGGTCAAAAAGGGGACCTGACAGTGTCTGGTCAGATCTACTAACCGGACACCCAAAGTCCACTTACTGTAGGCAGGGGAGGCAGGGAGGCTATTGGCCAGGATGGGCAGGGATGGGGTCCTAGTCTCCGTTTGCCAGAAGCTGGGAATGGGCTATAGGGAACTACCTGTTCTGTTCATTTCCTCTGAAGCACCTGGCATTGACCACTGTTGGAAGACAGGATACTGGGCTAGATGGACCTTTGGCCTCACCCAATATGACCGTTCTTATGTTTTTATGGGTTTTCTGCTCTTGATTATCTAGAGTAACCACTTGTCTGATATACCCCCATTATAATTGGGCCTAATCCAATGCCTACTAAAGTCACTAAACCTTTCCATTGTCTTCAGTGGGAATTGGATCAGGCATATCGAGAGCAGAATGCTACCTAATCTAACCCAATCTAGAACCCAGTCTGACACCCAATGGAAAAAACCCATTGACTCCAGTGGGAATTGGAGCAGACTGTCAACCTCCAACACATTTCACAAACTCTTAAAATTAACATTAAAAAAAATAAAAAGAAAGGGAATTATATAGATGCCTATAATGATCCAAGGAATCACATCAAGTAGTCTCTCTGGGCTGGTTCACCAATTTGATTTCCAGCCAACAGAGTGGTACATCTCACTGCATGTCCCCTTAGCTAACTAAGTGGTGGCATGATCAGTTTTAAAGATGATCTTGTAGTTTTCTGCAGACAGCTCAATATTTCGTTATGTCAGACCCTACTCTCACATTTTAGTTTTATTGATCAAAATACCTGAGGCTATTACATTTATTAATTAAATGATACTTTTTTTTTCCTGGTAAGCATACAAGGAGATAAATGTCTCACAAATAAACTCGGAGCTTGCAGGCTGAGGCATGCATTGATTTAGAAGTCATTTATCTTTTACTTTCTTTTTCCCCAGCAAAAGATAATCATCTCCACAATACTCCGCAAGTGTAATGCAGTTGTGGAATGTGCAATATAATGAGATATTTTTCATTTTCAGCACAATTATACTCAATGTTTACGTTATAAATATAATTTGTAACAGCAAAACTAAGATGATATTATGGGTTATTTCAAACCGATTTGAACACAAGATCCTAACCTTTTGATTAGAGTGGTGTCTGCCCCCATGTAGAGGTTTACAGAAGTTTCGTTCTGAATCCAAATGGAGAGGTTGTAGAAAGCCCCTCTCTTTATAAAGGGCTGAAACACCAGACCACAGATCTGAATGCCCCCAGCACTCTGGAGATCTTCTAATCCACATCCAGGAGTGGTGGTCTGGCCCATGTCTGCTTTTGTGGTCTACATCCTCAGAGAGAGCTACTCTGCTCTAAATTCTGGAGGCAGGATGCAGCCCTTCAAAGTTCATCTTTCACTCTGTCCTGTTCTTTTAAGTCTGAATGCATGTGAGAGCAGGCCACCAATGAGACTGCATTCCCTTTACTCAAGCCCCCACCCCAGCAGCTGGACAACTGCCAAATGATACTGGAAGGAGGAGATAGGAAGAGGCATGTAATGGGAATATGCTGGGCCTTGATTAAAGTCCAAAACAAATGATGGTTGCCAAGGGGGCAATGGCAGTTGCAAAAGACGTAATTACTCAAGGAGAAGATGGATGCCTGGCACAGTTGGAACCTAAAAAACAATTGTCTAGACACTCAGGGAAAATGAACGGAAACGGTCCGAAAGGGAGAGATGCTTGGAACACAAAGGAGAGAACATTTTAGGCATATAGAAGAGAGACAGAGAAAGAGAAAGCAGCAAAGAGTCCTGTGGCACCTTATAGACTAACAGACGTTTAGGAGCATGAGCTTTCGTGGGTAATACAAAAGAAAGAGAGAAAGATGCACACATGGATCCAGGGCCTCTTATAGCCTGGGAAGAGGCCAGCTGGAATTTTTAACTTTTGAACAGCTTTTAATACATGGTAGCTGACTGTTTTTATAAATGCTCATTACTTGGGCTGTGCAGCGAAACTCCTAGCACAGAAAGGAGTAGCTGCGGGAACAACCCTTTGAAGGAGAAATACCATCAGCCAGACAAGGAAGTAACTTGGCGCTAGGCATAAACCACCCTGAACATAGTAGGGGTTAGCACAGAAAACATCTAAAGGGGGGAAAGCATTCACTGAGAGCAGCCGAAACAGTGAATTGAAAATAGAACCTCCATCCCCAGGCTGTCCCACCCTTTCAACCAGAGTTGGTGCCTTTCACAGCTCACATGCAATTAGGTTCATTGCAGCCCCTTAAGTACTGAGGAGGTGGACAGAAAAAAGACAGAGTGAAAGGCAGTGTGCTGTAAAGATATAAAAACAAATGAAAACGATCAAAATCTGACAATTGTACTATGGGAAAAGATGGCATTTCACCACAGCCTGCATATCACGCTTCTTAAAAGCAATTAGTCCCCCTAACCATTCAGTGATTTAATTAGAAGTATTTGCTCCATACACAAAACAAAGCCCAGGAACCAATACACGGCACATTCTGCCAGGGTGAGGATACTGCCTGATGTACCCATGTGCCACTTGACTGTGTGTTATTGTGCAGTAAAGCCTTGCCATCCTGCATGGATATTTGTGTGTGCAGTTACTCTCTAGGGTTGGGTAATGGAATTCTTTGGTTCTGAGGTATTGTACTGAAAATAAACCTTCCCCTCCCATTCCCAGTCCATCTGCTGAACTTTTCTCATTTCCCTCACTCTCACACATTGGCCCTCGGCAGAGTGCTCTGGCTGGATTTTCTGCTGTCTGTACAGGTTCTATGCAATTTGCATGCTGGTCTGTCGAAAACAAAATCTAAGGTACCGTTCCGTCTCCTTTAGTCTTACCTCCCTGGCTTCACCTCTGCAGATGAAACAACGGAGCGCTTGAGGGAATACATAAGTGCTTTGAGGTAATCCTGAATCACTTCAAGTATAGGGCTAGACTCACCTTTGGTTTGCAGACCCCGGGCCTGTCAGGCACCACTGTTGCTTGAGAATTGGGAGAACTGGCTAAGGCAGGGGAATGGCCAGGAGCTGGACTGATTTTGTGACTCCTCACCACAGCCTGGACCAATAGGCCTCCTACAGAAACTAAAGTCACCTCAAGTGGGGCACTGGGGGGAACACGATCTGCCCTTCACTAAGGTGAGTTCCCTTCAGCTCTGGGGCACTGTGATATGGAATTTGCCCCTGCCTATGCAAACAGGGATGAATCCAGCCAACGGATTTAAATCTTCATGTTCCCTGTTTTAAAATTTGCAGCATTTCCTGTTTTCCCAAAGAACAAATTTAAAACGTTGCAAGCCTGGTAGCGAGTGAAATGTGCTGCCCAATATGAAATGTGAGACAGCATATGGGAAAGTGACTCTGATTTCCTCTTTCCACAAGCATCAGAAAAATACAGAGCCAAGTCCTGAAGACTTTACTTGGACTTTGACTTAATCAGAACTTTGCTTGAGCAGGGGGACATTAAAGATTTCAGGATTGGGCCCTACTAGTATCCCTCTGGCTCATCTGCACTTGGAATATAGAATAGCGCAGACAAGTTTCTTTCCTTTCGGCACTTGCATGTCTCCACCTCCCCCTCACCCCCGTAGAATGCTCCCAGCATTATTTTCCATTGATGTTACCATACCGTACTTGTGTTCCAAGCTTTGCTTCACCCTTTCATCTGCAATGTCTCTTTCAGTGCTAACATAAAACATCAGCACAGGAGTTACACAGTCATGTGTCTGTTCTCCTTTGTGCTTTACTGGTCCGCAACTAGATGAGGTGGCCCAAAAGACGTAATAATGCAAAAGTATTCAAAGCAGTGTTTGAATGTATTTTTAGAGGAAGAGAGGACATATGAATCTGGGAGAAGATCTTAATTTTTTTCATCTCCCCTCTCCACAAACACACAGCTGCCACCATATTACCCTACTTGTGGCTAAAAGAGCATCTGAACAACTCCCTTGGAGGGAGCTCAGAAGCTGCTCCGATAGCCAGCTGGACAATAAGTTCAAATGACCCTACTGATGTCTCTGAACTAGAAACTAGGTCACCATGTCCGTAACACACACGACTCTTCAGACTCTAGCACAGAGGCTAAGTTCTTTACAAACCAACAATTGTCATTTCACTGCTGGTGGGGTGGAAGAGGCTATAGACCCACACGTATTCCAAACTGGGCCACTGGTGTACAGACAGCTCTGAGCTGTTTCTCTCAGTTGTGCCGTGCTCTCTGGAGTCATGTTAACTTTTCTGTTTTGGAACAAGTAATCTTGCAAATCAATGTCTAAGATGGGGGCAGCGCGTGAATTATCAAATGTTTAAAAAATCCTGCACCTCAATGTACTAAGTATGACAGCTATGCTAAGCGGCATAGAGCTATTGCGCTGAGAGTTCATTTGTCAACCTTTGCCACCTGTGGAATTCACAGCCAATTTAATCAAAAATGTAACAGATCTGAAAGCTGCTAAAATGATTGCAATGATTATCAGTCATTTTGTTGTAATAATGATGAAGATCTATTAGGGCTGAACTTTCTTAAGCTTGGATAACAGGGGCATTTCATTTTCAACAATTAATGCCATTGTATTTAAAAAAATGGCTGTCTATGAAGACCAAAATATTATGCATCTTTATATCACGAACACTGTATGATCAAAATTTGATTAGAAAAAGTGCAATGAATTTAGTTGTTATGGGTTGCACATTTTGCATTCACAACATTAAAACGGTTTCCACCGACTGACTCATTTAGTTGATTTAATGCAGAACGCTGCCTTTTTCTCTCCTGTTCATTGCTAAAATTAATACTTTGTACTCATTAGCAATCAAATACAGTACCTAGCATTACACTGTCACTTACCTGAACTCCTTTTTTTAAAAAAAAAGAATTTAAATTATTTCTTTTAAATAACTGCTTCTAGTTATTCTATTTTGACTCATAAAAAATAACTGAGAGCTGGATGAATAAAGTAAAAAATGCATGAATATTGGTGCCATCTTAAAAAAGAAGTTGCTACAGCCATACATATGATCCTTTGTGGTTTGCTTTCCATGTACATTTAAGTCATTGAATTATAATAGGACAAATCTTCATAGAAAGTACATTTCATAGTCATACACACAGATATTTTGTGGCAACTTAATATTTCAGCCCCAGTCCTGCCAATGTTTCTGCACATGCTTAACTTTAAGCACGAGTTGTCCCACTGAAGACAACTGTTTGCTCAAAGTTAAGTACTTACTAAATTTGCATCTCAGGCCCCAATCCTGTAACTACACAAAGAGACCTCTGAGCTTGATGGATGCACTGGAAGGTTCAGAATCTCATTTATTCTGGAAGTATCTACATTGTCATCTAATCAGGGACCAGAAACAATATCAGATGTCTTATTTAATCAATAAGATGTTTGCAACCCAGTTTACATTTCAAATAGTCACAATCAATCCACAGGTGTTTGTTTCATGTGATAAATGTAAAAAGACTAGCTTCTAATTTGGGGCCTGCAGTAAACCGTGAATGTTACCTCCATCTACAAGTAGGTGGGAAGACATCTAACTTTAATTATGAGGCTGCTGAACTGATTGCATCCACATCTGAATGCAGATACAAAATTTGAGGCTGCAAAATTCAGTCCAGATCCTACAATCTCATCTACACAGCTAGACCCCAGTGCCCAGAAGGACCCTACTGAAGTTGGTGGTGCTATATATGGGCACAAAGGTCTGCCCATGCAATACAGCGTGCAGAATCAGGGCCTTAGAGGCTGGATTGAGGCCCTCCCCCGCAAGAAGTATTATAAGAATCACTGTTTGTATCAGTGTTTCAGTATTCCTAACATCAAGGCTTCAAAAAGTTGGAGTCAGAACCTCCTAGTCATAAGATGGTCTGAAAAACCATGAGATTTTAAAAATAGCAAATTGTGGGGTCTTTGTATTGACTTTCTGGTTTTTAAGTCCTTAGGGTTCACATTTTCAAGCTTTCCTCCATAACCATGAGGTCTAGAAATTTACTTTTCTTTTTTAAAATGAAAGCTGAGATTCTCATTTAACATGACTTCTGGTGCTGGAGCTTTATGAAAAATATCATGAAGTTAATTCTAAAATCAAGAGAGTCAGCAAAAATGGTCTTTGTTATTCATCCCTATCCTCAAGGGTTTATAAAGCGACTGAATTAAGCTCAATTTAAAAACTAATTATATCTCAACTTAGAAAATAATTTTTGTGGACAGATTTGTTTCAAAAATAGCCAAATTAACTAAAGTTATAAAAGTGCTGAAAAAGTTATAATAGGCATACAGTGACAGATGTTGCTGTACTTCTGAACAATATAATACAACTTTATCTTATATACCGTCTTTTACACAAACTGTATCTCAAAACACAAAACAGAGTTAAATAATAGTAGGAAACAGGCAGTATGTGGTATAAATTATGGAAACCAGTGGTGTAAAGACATTGTATGATGAATAAATTAAGGTACTGAGCCATAATGCCAATAAAAAAGCAAGAGAGAAATTAAGAGGCATATGCAGAGGAAAAAAATCTATTTTTAAGACAAAATTTGAAGAGAGAGAGTTGATGAGGCAAAAAGATACAGGGATGTTGCTCCAGATGGTAGGAGTGACAGAGAGTTCCCACACCACGAGTGGGAAGGCTGCATTCAAAGAGACGGCGAGTGGCTAGATAAACTGGGATTAGAGGTTGGAAGTAGAGAGGGGAGATCTGTCTAGAAGGCTGGGACAAGGCATGGGGAGTTTTGAAACAAGGAAGCAAGGGATTTGTTTGAGGATGTTCAGACTGCGTAATGCTTGTAAGAAGGTGAGCAGCAGCATTCTGGATGTCCTAGAGTCTGGAAATCCATGACTTGCAAAGGTTGAATTACATATCAGTTCTGCTGCTGTTGTGTGGGTGATGATTCATAGATTTTAAGGTCATTGTGATCACATGATCATCTAGTCTGACCTCCTGCAGAGCACAGTAGTAATTCCTGCATCAAGCCCCTAACTTATGGCTGAGACAAAACATGTTTTTTAAAAAGACATCTGGATCTCAATTTAAAATTGCCACATCCCTGTATATACATATTCATCCAGTATATTTATGTAGTTACTGTAAAAGCAGCAAAGAGTCCTGTGGCACCTTATAGACTAACAGGCGTTTTGGAGCATGAGCTTTCGTGGGTGAATACCCACTTTGTCAGATGCATGTAGTGGAAATTTCCAGGGGCAGGTATATATATACAAGCAAGAGGCATGCTAGAGATAACGAGGTTAGTTCAATCAGGTAGGATGAGGCTCTGTTCTAGCAGCTGAGGTGTGAAAACCAAGGGAGGAGAAACTGGTTTTGTAGTTGGCAAGCCATTCACAGTCTTTGTTTAATCCTGAGCGGATGGTGTCAAATTTGCAGATGAATTGAAGTTCAGCAGTTTCTCTTTGAAGTCTGGTCCTGAAGTTTTTTTGCTGCAGGATGGCCACCTTAAGGTCTGCTATAGTGTGGGCAGGGAGGTTGAAGTGCTGTCCTACAGGTTTTTGTATATTGCCATTCCTAATATCTGATTTGTGTCCATTTATCCTTTTCTGTAGAGACTGTCCAGTTTGGCCGATGTACATAGCAGAGGGGCATTGCTGGCATATGATGGCATATATTACATTGGTGGACATGCAGATGAATTAACTGATGATGGTGTGGCTGATCTGGTTAGGTCCTGTGATGGTGTCGCTGGTGTAGATATGTGGGCACAGTTGGTATTGGGGTTTGTTGCATGGATTGGTTCCTGAGCTAGAGTTACTATGGTACGGTGTGCAGTTACTGGTGAGAATAAGTTTCAAGTTGGCAGGTTGTCTGTGGGCAAGGAATGGCCTGCCACCCAAGGCCTGTGAAAGTGTGGGATCATTGTCCCGGATGGGTTGTAGATCCCTGATGATGCATTGGAGGGGTTTTAGCTGGGGACTGTATGTGATGGCCAGTGTAGTTACTGTATCTATTGGTGATAACAACAGTCTTTACCAGTCATAGCAAAATCATATAGTCAGAAGCATTAGTCCTTTCTCATGGCTAACATGTCTCAAGAAACTCTCGAGGTGTGAGACTCACTGTTTTCTAATTGTACATAGAATATATTTTACATTCAGTACATAGGAACACGGGTGCACAGAATACTGAGAGATGCGGTGTTGTTTAGCCATACCATAAGAACATAAGAGCAGCTATACTAGGTCAGACCAAAGGTCCATCAAGCCGAGTGTCCTGTCTTCTGACAGTGGCCAATGCCACATGCCTCAGAGGGAATGAATAGAACAGGTACTCATCAAGTGATCAATCCCCTGTCACCCATTCACTAGCATCATTTGATTGTTTAAAGGTTTCCAGAAGTGAAACATGAAAAAACTGCAACTGTTTAAAATACAATAAATAAATATGGAACTAAATCCAATTTGAGATACTAGACCTGAAACAGCAATGCGTAAGTGGTAAATTGGCCTAGGCTTTTTAGCAAGACTTTACTATTTCCAGACTAAGTGGCAACAATGGTTCTAATGCTAATTGAAACCACACAGTGCTAGTGTATGTGGATTTATCTTGCTCCATATAACTGCCAACATGAGAATAATACTGAACATAAATCTCAATCTGCTGACCTCTGCTAGCAGGAGGCGCCTGACTTTCCAATGTGAAGGCTTGTAAACTAAGGATTAATACATGTGCCTGTATATGCAGCTCTTTGGCCGGCAAAGCTCCCACCAATGAAATTCCCAAGCATGGAATGCCTGCAGCAACGTATTTCAATCTTGGTCATCCCTCTTCCATGTTCTTCTCTATTTCCTGTCCCTCAGTCAGGGACCTCTTCTAACCCACACATGCAAAGCTGCTGACTCCAGCTGCTGCATTATCCCTTAAATGTGGGTCCCTAGGAATCAAAATACAGGCCCAATCATGTAAACAGATAATACCATGTGTATCTCTCCCCCATCCCCCAGATAGGTTCAGTGAAACACTGGACATGGAAGTTACAGGGACTAGGTGCATGTAGTAAAGATACAGTTGGCAGAAACTGTTTGCAGAATCAATTCCTAAAGAAGAAATGTTCTGAGATGTGAAATCAGGCATTCTCATGCATCTACTCACTCAACATTCGCTGTAGATTGAATTCAGCCATGTACAAACAGAAGCCCATCACTTACACCCTCAAAAGAGCACCTAAGTAGGACTTAAGTGGTGCATAGTATTCCTACTGGCCCATTATTATCAGTGAATTTCACCCAGTATCAGATGTGTAAGGAATTAGCTGTAAACAAGCAGCATCTCTCTGGGAATTGTGGAAATATTCCCCTGGTAACTAATGAGAATTGATAACAACAAAAGATTTAGCCGTTAACCACCTAACCTTCACTTCCTAGTACCAGGCATTTAATTTTAAGGATCAATACATCATAAATGCGTGTCCTTATCACTTAGGTATAGCTTGCTCCCATAAGCAAGTGAATAATTCCTTTAGATGTAATTAAATGTGTTTAGTTTATGCCACATTTTTGAAGGATGATGTGTCATTATTAAGAAGTGTTTATTATATAAATGCCACATGATGTGCTAACCTGTCATGTCAGCAATGACAGTCCAGTACAGGAAATGTAGAACGAATGGAGTTTACCTACATAAGGAGTAACCAAATATAAAAATCCTGCTGCTCGGTGCAAAACAATGTATACTTAACTGGCATCGATGAAATGGATTTTGAAAACAATGCAATTTAGCTCTATAACCGAACTTGGAATTTAAATAAACTGCAGTTAAACATTAAAATTCACCAAGACATCATTAACTTGCCTTTTCTTTTCAAATAAAATCCTCATTACCTGAGCCTTTGCATGGGCTGCTTAGTAGCACAGTATTTTAAAGAACATAAAAATGTAGCAAGTATACAAAGCATATAACGCATAAACAGTGCATCATCCCATGACCAAAAGAAATGTACATTTTCACAAGGCAATTATAATACTGTCAGTCACAATCCTTTGTTTGAGACATTGCACCGAGATGGCTTTATGTGCAAGGATCCCGGGGCTGGGGAAGACTCTGAACTGTCAAAGCAATCCAGATCTAAACACATTGAAAGTTACATGGTAGTGCCTTGAATCAAAAACAGAGGCAAAAAAGACCCACATTCTGGTTCTCTTAAGGGAATCTCAAACCAAGAGGTAATTCAATCTAACATCACAGAAAAATTTAATGATGTGTATGAAATATAGAAGAGAGATATCGAATATTGTGCCTATATTAAGTACCTATTTGGAAAAGAAATAGCCACGCACAAACATAATCCATTGTAAGTAATCTGTGCATTTATATAGACAGATTGAGTATAAAAGATCTTATTAAAAGAATTAGAATATTCTGTCCTGGGATTTATATGTATGTGAAATTAGGTTGTGGGGGGAGACTGTCAGAATCAGTTTTGGTTTACTTTAAAAAGAATAAGAATAGACAGAGACCAAAAGTCATTTTTTCAAGTGCACAGAACTTCTCATGCAAAACTAAATTAAAGCTATAGGTCATGTGAAGTATATCAGAGCAAGAAACAATGAAGGTTAGTATTTGGGAACTTTCTGTAGTACCAGGCCACATTTCCCTTTTCCACAGTATATCACATCATTTAAGAAACAGAGGGTCTGTCTACACAGCACAGCAAAGGGCTAAAGCAGGGTGTGTCTTGTAGAGTGCTCTAATGTGTTGCATTCTAACAGCCCTGTGCAGATCCTGCTGGCACTTTCTAAAAGGTACCTCATTCACTGATGCAAACTGGGCACCTTTTAAAGCACGCCAGCAGGGTCTCTATATGGGGCAGTTAGAGCACACCACTTTAGAGTGCTTTACAAATCACACCCCTCCAATGCACTTTGCCTCGCCACTTAGACAAGCCCTGAGAATGATTTTAATTCATTTAATAATTAGGTCAATAAAAATCATTATAATTGAGAGCTCCATTAAAAATCCATAATGTTACCTTAATGGAGGAAAACTAATAGAGTACTGTTGGAAGTTTTCCATGAAATTAATATTGTAGAAATTTTAGTGGATGTCTTAAATAGCTTAAATAGACATTTTTATTAACAGAACTAATAATGGAATTAAAACAAATTAAAATAATTACACTGTATGTGATGTATCTATGTTCAGAATTTATTAATGGCGCTAACGGAGTTTGCTCTTATGAAAATTCAGAAACGAGCAAGGTACATTATTCAACAATATTAAACTGGATTTAGCTAGCTGGCGTTCACTTGCACAGTATCTGCCAATTTGCAACTACTGTACCTGTAGCAGGAGAAAACAGCACACTCCCAGGGCCTCTATCTCTCTAAACCAGTCTGTGTGGCACTCTTCCAGAACCACAACCTTCAATATCATCACGCTCCTGCTGAAAGCACTCATTGGTGGAAAGTATTGAATTTGCAGAACAGCAATGCAATCCAAGCAATTCTGGGAGAATCCTCAAGGCAAATAGCCAGAGGATAATATTCAATATCCCCACACAGTACATTCCCATGGCTATTTTACCACTTAAACGTCTCGTGTTTATTCCCTGCTGCCTACATGGAGAAAGGAAATTACATTATTTCTTTTCATGTGTGACTAATTTCTTACTGACAATAACTACAAAAAGTTGCAGCTGGATTGAAAGCTTAATATTTCAGCAAAACCAGGTCCTGTCTTACAGAATGAAGACGTCCACTAGATGATGCAATGAGCGTATCTAACTGGATGGTTTGGTGCGTACATTAGAAGGTTATCATCATTTACAAATGTATGTAGCACCTTTTATATGCTTCAGGGTGCAGAACAATTTACAAAGAACTTGCCAATTCCATAAACCTAGAAACAGTGTCCAAAAGCAAATATTTGGCAAACTCTGGGCTAGATCGTGGCTTTAGGCCCAGCCCTGAGCAGGGGATGGTGCATAATTTGCATCACCACAGGCATTGCAAAAGGGGACACTGGGACTCAGGGACACACAGGGCCTCTAAGCTATGATTCCTACCCTGCTTTCACTGTGAGGTTAGCGCTGTGCTGCAGGACAATCCCAATAACAAATTATTATATGGTTCCACAGGCCAACAAAGGGAGGGGGTGGGGGGGGGAGACATGAACTGAAGCCTTTATATATAAAGACAGAAATTCTGCTTATAAAAGCAGAAATGTCCTTCTTAAGGACTGTACGGTCCTTCGGCCATTGGGAAATATGGACCTGATTCAAAGCCCACTGAAGACAATGACCGTCTTTCCATTGACTCCAAAGGGCTCTTGGTCAGGCCCCTCAATGAACCATATGTTGGCGTTCTAATGGGAACCCCTCTCTACAATTATCCTCCATACTATCTATGGGCAATTGGAAATTCCTACTTCCCCTGGTTATCGTGCCCTCTAAAAGAGCATACATTGGTGCTGGGTCAGAAGAATCCAGTTCCTTGACACATGACAGTAAATTTTAAGAGGCGTTATGAGCATAAAAACCCATTAATTGAGGCAGCAGTGTGCATGTAACTCCAAAATCACACTGAAAATCCACCTTGTCATGTCACCTACCTAACTTCCAGTTAAAGATCATGACTGAGCCCCTTGGAAGGATGGCTGCAGGTTGTTATGAGGGTGCGCTATGTCAGTGTATATGTTAATAGTTAGATCATAAATAATCCTATGCCAGCAGATAACTGTAGCATAGTTCCCAGCTTTTTTAGGGCCAATAAAACTTGTTATTGAGCCCTGCAAATGACTTCCTTTGTGTGGCTCTTTACATCAGCTCCTAAATATGTCAAACATTGCTGGGTTATGACCCAGCAAGCAGCAGCACACCAGGCAGAAGCTAATTACTGTCAAGAAACCAACATTTGTGGCCCAGTATTGGCCTGCAATCTCAAAGCTAGGCTGAAGTAGAGACAATAGGCCTCGTTAGTGAATGCAGGAAAACGTGATGGCCATTGCTAATGACTCAAAGTGTTTTTTAATCATTTGGCATAGCCTCTTAAACCATTAAAGCCCTTCTGGAGGAATTTGATAGTAGTGTAACACAATAAGGGGGCACTATGGCATAAAAAGTTATTTCCTCTGTTATATTATTGGATATTAAGGATATGTCTCCACTGCAATGGGACACCCACGGCTGGCCCGTGCCAGCTGGTTCAGGTTAAGGGGCTGTTTAATTGCAGTGTAAATGTTCAGGCTCAGGCTGGAGTCCGAGTGCTGGGACCCTCCCCCCTCACAGGGGGCAAGTGGTGGGTTTCTAACTGCAGTGTAGATATACCCTGAGGGTAAGGTTGCCAACTTTCTAATTCCAGAAAACTGAACACTCTTGCCCCGCCCACTGCCCCACCCTTCCCTGAGGCCCCACCCCTGCTCACTCCATCCCCCCTCGCTCCGTCGCTTGCTCTCCCTCATCCTTGCTCACTTGCTCATTTTCACTGCAAAGCCCAAGCAGGCAGATTTATTGTTTTGATAGCTGTATTATGCTAATTTCAGGTTTTATTTTGTTACAGGATGCTAGACCTGGCAGCAAATTAGTCAGAAAGGGTACATTTTAAAAAAATGAAATTTCACAAAGGTTTTCATGATTTTTTCCCTCCGTTCTTCCCATTAGGACCACATATTCTCACTGCTGCAATCGGTCCATTAAAGCCCCCCTCCTGAAGCCCAAATACACATCCACAGAGCACAGCCTCTGAAATGCACACCTGTCCAGACAGCTGTATAAATAAATCTGTAGAAACGGACTCCCACACCTACGTGCAGATGCACACGTGTATTCACGTGCACACATCTAGCATGTGCTAACACACAGACTTCCACATTCTTTATTATTACAATTGTTGTTTAGTGCCTAGAGACCCCAACTAAGATCAGGGTTGCAGTGTGGTCGGTGCTGGACATACATATAAAAAGAGAGAGTCTGCAACAAGGAATTTATAATGTCACTAGAGAAAGATAGGGAGGAATGTATGATACATTGTCTCTTTTGCAATTACTAGTCAACAATATTCACTTTTTAAGAAATAATACATTTCTTTTAGAGTTCCCTGCTCTTTTAAAAACTTGCTATGCATGAATACACACATATTTTATGTCAAGTGTTTTGCGCACAAGCCAGTAAAAGGAATAAAAGTCAAAGACTTAGGCTGGAAATTTTAGTCACACAGATATACACACATGCGGGAATACACACACAGAGACAGTCTCTACCCCACATACAATGCATCCATGCCCACACAGCGCCAGCCAGCCAGGAAGGGAGGAGGGTGGGCTGGAGGGGAAAAAATGGATGGGAGGATGGAGGAGAGAGGATGGGGAGGGAAAGAGGCCAAGGATGAGAGCAGGGTGGGGTGAGAGGGGGCAGTGAAGGAGAGAGGAAAGGATGTGCGGTGGATGGGGATGCAGGGGGAGGCAGAAGGCTACAGGTACATGCAGATGTGGGGGGCACAGGGACATATATACACATTGTATAGAGGCAATGGGAGTGCCACAGTGTATGGCGGTGAATCGGGTTCAGGGCTGTGGTGGTGAGGGACAGGGGGTGGCGGTTCTGGGAGGTGGAGAGGATGGGTGGGAGAGTGCTGTAAGGGGTACATGGCTGGGATGGGTAGGTGTGGGGGGCAGAACAGGATGGGAGGGCAAGGGATGCAGTGAAGGAGATCGGGGTGCAGCCCCATTCCCAGCACTCAGAGCCGGGAATACACACAACTCGAAATCCTGGGCGCTGGCAATGGGGCGACAGACAGACCATGGCTGGCCATAGGGCACACTCTGTAGCTCAGTCCCAGCCACACGAAGTGCATGAGGAGAAGAGGCTGGGCAGCAGCAGGACAGGCGCGACCCCTCAACAACCACCTGCTGAGCACTCACTAGTCGTGCTAGTTCCTCCCCTGCCCTGACCCAGCCAATGGGAGTTGCGCCTGCGGGCGGGCGGGGCGGGGCAGCATGTGGACCCCACTCTGAAAGCCCCTAAGGCCAGGAGCTGGATATGCTGGCTGATTCCTGATCTGAGAGCCGCATGGGGTGGCAGCTAGTAGGGAGCCTGTCAGCCCCGCTGCGCAGCTCTGCGAACCAGACAGTCAACGGCTGAGCCGCCAGGGTCCCTTTTCGACTGGTTGTTCTGGTCCAAAACCGGACACCTGATCACCCAACTGAGGGTCTGATCCAAAGCCCACTACACTGATGGGAGTCTTTCCATTGACTTCAGTGGGTCTTGGATCAGACCCCAGCTACTGAATGGCTCTATCTACTTCTGGTATTCATGTTTGCTAAAATTAAAAACATCCTTTCAAACTAGAGAATCTTATCAGAAAATTGATCTCCAGTCCATAAAAGCTTCCACCCAGGAAAGTCCTGTTAGGACTTTTATGGTTTCCTAGCATTCTTTTCACAATCCTGTGGAAACTTGAAGATAACTCAGATATTGTTTCCATTTAGAAAGAGCTATTAAATAAAAGGAAAATATAGTGCTTGAGAGTTTGAGGATATCCAGCATTCCCTAGTTTATTCAGCAAGGACAGTGAAGGTTAATATGGAAGAGTAAAAATCATCCAGTAATGCAGAATTAGTTACAAAAACACATATCTGAATAGTCTTCCACTAACAATTTCCTGTAATGATAAGAACTACAACTGGGTTCTCTCTGCGTATTTAAATTAAATTATCTAATACAAATGCTAAATATGAACATCTCAGCAAGACACTGTATTGTAACACAATGTTCCTTATTCCAAGGAAAAGCTGATTGCTAGTTCTGGGACTGCAAATGTGTCAGGCAATAATTTAATTGCTGTGCAGGTAGCAAAATACCCAGTGTTCTCGTTCTCAGTCTGTGTCTCAATGATAGTCTTGAATATTCCCTAACGATCACAAACATGCAGAGTCTTCTGCAGACACCTGGTTTATGGCATAAGTTGAAAACAAAGCAAAACCTCCAAACAATAACAACAACAACAAATGCTAAAACTAGTGGAACAAGCACCAGATTTTTTATTACTAAGGAAGAACAGTGTTGCACACAATAAATATTTCTAGATACATTTTATGTAGTATAGTTGAGAAGATCATTTTGTCAGAAAGTTCTAGGAAGTTAAGAGCAAAAGGGGATGGAAAAACAGTTTGCCAAGAACATTTAGGGATCCAAACATCCACAGACCCAACTCCTGCAGTGCTTACTAATGCAAAATGTCCATTGAAAACAATGAGAACTTTCCTGATTAAAGAAAGACCAATAGCCATGGACTTTGGCCAACACAGAATGAAACCTATGTAAACTCAATGACCTTGCTTTTCATGGGGATAGACAAAACTTCTGTCACCATATTGGTTCTTGAGACGTTATGAGGCACATTTTCAAAGAGTGTCAATCGGACCATTGTGAAAATAAAATAAACCCTTAAGAAAGGTTAACTACCATCATAATCCAGGGTGAAATCCAGACCAGGTGGTCACCACTGCCCTGTAACCTGGGGTTCCCCACGATGCTTTGCTGCTGCAGTTCCCAACCTGAGCTCCTCACAAGCAGCCAGACAGTTAGCAGGTCACACCCTGGCTGTCTGTGTACAGCTGCGGCCTTGGTCCAGCAGCCTCTCAGCAACACCAGCGACACTCTGGATTCCACCAGCCTTGGTTACCATTTGCAGGGTGATCCCAACACACTCACAGCCCCAATTTCCCCCTCAAGTGTGTGTTCTGCATGGCACAGCCCTCTCCTGAGCAGTTCAGATACTAGAGGCCCATTGCCCCTACAAGGGGTCAACATCCAACGGTTTGCTACTTTAACCAGAGTTACCAAACTGATCAGTTTAAACACAACACAAGAGAAATAAAGATAAAACACTTCAGTTACTAGTAACAAGCCACACTCAGTTCAATGGAAAATCCTCGCCACACATTCCCAGCAACAGGGGTGACCAAATTCTCAGGTCAGAACCCCTCCCAAAATCCAAAGGCTGGTTCCTTTGTCTTTCTGGGCTCTGGTTTAACATAAAAATGGCCATACTAGGTCAGACCAAATGTCCATCTAGTCCGGTATCCTGTCTTCCAACAGTGGCCAATGCCAGCTGCCCCAGAGGAAATGAACAGAACAGGGAATCATCAAATGATCCATCCCATCGCCCATTCCCAGCTTCCGACAAACAGAGGTTAGGGATACCCTCCCTGTCCATCCTGACTAATAGTCATTGATGGATCTGTCCTCCATGAACTTATCTAGTTCTTTTTTGAACCCTGTTATAGTCTTGGCCTTCACAACATCCTCTGGCAAAGAGTTCCACAGGCTGACTGTGTGTTGTGTGAAAAAATACTTCCTTTTGTTTGTTTTAAACCTGCTGCCTATAAATTTCATTTGGTGACCCTCTACTTCTTGTGTTATGAGAAGGAAAAAAGAACACTTCCTTCTTTCCTTTCTCCACATCAGTCATGATTTTATAGACCTCTATCATATCCCCCCTTAGTTGTCCCTTTTCCAAGCTGAAAAGTCCCAATCTTATTAATCTCTCCTCATATGGAAGCCGTTCCATACCCCTAATAATTTTTGTTGCCCTTTTCTGAACCTTTTCCAATTCCAATATATCTTGTTTGAGATGGGGTGACCACATCTGCACACAACAGTCAAGATGTGGACGTACCATGGATTTATATAGAGGCAATATGATATTTTCTGTCTTATTATCTATCCCTTTCTTAATGATTCCCAACATTCTGTTCACTTTTTTTAATTGCTGCTGCACATTGAGTGGATGTTTTCAGAGAACTATCCACAGTGACTCCAAGATCTCTTTCTTGAGTGGTAACAGACCCCATCATTTTACATGCATAGTTTAGTGGGCTCTCACACCTTGAGGGGGAGGAATTGTAAGCTAACAGCACAGCTGGCTGCAACCGGACATCCATTTGGAAAGTCTCCATGAGGAAATTACATCTCCTTTCACCTGCTGAACAAACAAAATGAAGAGTCTTGGAGATTTCCTGAGGAGTTTTCTCCTCTGCAGTTAGAAAGCCAGGGCTCCACGGACATCTAGACGCCTGCCTTTTCTGGTTGTGTGCAGATCTGTGCAGAATAGGGATGCGTGTGCGACATGATTTATGTGGACTTTGGAGGGAGCGTTGAGAATGAACTTGGGGTGTGACAGCAAGGAAACCTTATCCTCCTGGAGGACTGTGTAGGGAGGGTCCACCCTAAGCACCATGTGCTGACCTACTGTTCCGGCGCAGGTGATTGCAGTGATTGAAGGAGCACCTTTCAGCACTTCCAGCTGATGTAGAGAATCAGATGATGAAGGGTTGGACTGGGGTCTCATCAAATCTTCCATCAGGAATCTTCTGCGCCAAAACGCTTGAGACTGCTGGGTTCAGAGGGGAAAGGAAATTGCACTTGGAGGGGATGTGGGACTCCCCAGGGCAATATAAGCAAGAGTCGTGAAAGTGACTAATTGGAAAGTAATTCCCAAACCACAATTAACACTGTCTACAACTAACGAATGGCAAAAACTAGCTGTCTAGAAAAAGGTAAAAACTATTTCCAGAAATACTTGAATTCAAAGCAGGAACCTTAGCTAAGCTGTGAAACTGGAGGGGGTGGGGGGCCTGTCACAGACCACAGGCGGTAGAAAGGAACCAGAGGGGTGGTCGATCTATGCTGCTCCTCACCCTCTTGCTCCAGAGCCTGAGGAGGTGGAGGGTGCAGACACGGACCAATGGCCACTATTAATGAAAAATCTTCTGGTCTCAATCCCATGGAGCACATGCACACCTCGACTGAAACACACATAAGGGTCAGCGCCTGGAGAAGAACCAAATCAGGGTGCTGATCAAGAGTTCGTTATTTGGGTCAGCGCCACATTTTACTTTTAAATCTCTCCCTGTGAAAACAAACTAAACCAGGCCCAGGATCTGGTGCAGAGATGCCATTATTGTTTTCATTTATTCCAATATTTAAGAGGTCACATTTTCCCTGATATTCACCCTAAATGTATCTTTCCCTTACTTCATCCAAATTGGCCCAGCTCTCCTGATATTTTCCTTGGTCTTTTAAAGGACTTGTGTACAATTCTGAACGCAGATACAGGGCTCTAAATTTCACTGAAGACAATGAGATTTAGAACTGTGTTTGT
The DNA here is from genome assembly GCF_003597395.2 of Chelonoidis abingdonii. Taxonomy (NCBI): domain Eukaryota; kingdom Metazoa; phylum Chordata; order Testudines; family Testudinidae; genus Chelonoidis; species Chelonoidis abingdonii. The sequence continues at coordinate 39,054,871 of NC_133785.1, read as the reverse complement.
GACAGCAAAAGCCACCTCCCTTCTCTTGGTGCATGTTACAAACATTGTATTAATTCTTTTCACCTATCTTAATGTCATTCCTTCCAGCTCCTAAATCACTGTCATCACTCCATTCCTTTTGGTTTCTCTACACCTGTCACATACCGAGATACCACAACACACTATTCCAGGTAAAGTCGCAGCAGGGCCTTCTAGGGGACTGTCTCTCTTCTCCACTCTATGATGTGATACCCAAATTCACATTGTTTTTCCTGCTGCCATTTTATATTGGAAACTCATAGCTCATTTCATGTCCATTATCAACCCTCTGCTTTATCTATTATCACCCAGAAACTCTCAGCTATCTTTGTTTGACCTTATTTTGATGGTGCATTTGTCCAGCCTGCATCACATTTTGCTGTTTCCTTCTTATATTTTTAATCTCTCTAGGGCAGTGGTTCTCAACCAGGGGTACATGTACCCCTGGGGGTACACAGAGGTCTTCCAAGGGGTACATCAAGTCCTCTAGATATTTGCCTAGTTTTACAACAGGCTACAGAAAATGGACTAGCGAAGTCAGTACAAACTAAAATTTCATACAGATGATGACTTCTTTATCCTATATACTATGACAGTACAATAATTATATTCTAGTTGATTTATTTTATAATTATATGGTAAAAATGAGGAAATCAGCAATTTTCCAACAACAGCGAGGCTCTGACACTTGTATTTTTATGTCGGATTTTGTAAGAAAGAGGTTTTTAAGTGAAGTGAAACTTGGGAGTATGCGAGACAACTCTGACTTCTGATAGGGGTACAGTCGTCTGGAAAAGTTGAGAGCCTCTGTTCTAGGGCCCTACTCTCACCTTCGGTTTACATAATATTGGGCACGACATGCTCTTGGCACTGCCCAGGCCTGTTCTGAGGAAGGCTGGTAAAGTATGCAAGGGTGGGATCCAAAACCTCTTTGCAAGGGGCAGCAGCAGCACCTTTGCTGGGATGGAGGGCTGAGAACGCATGAAAATGAGCTCCTTTACTTTCCAGGCAGCCTTTCAAATGTCTTCTCTCACCTCTCTTGGTGGAGGAACATGCACTGTTCCAGTCTTAGAGCTGCAGGAACGGAGCGGCTCCAGGGCTTGGTAGTGATTTCATCAATATTATTATATCGCACTAGTGGGGTCATGGGCATTTATGAAGGGAGGTGTCTCTTTTCCAAAGACCTTGCAAAATCTAGATGATGGATTAGGCTGTAAACCTGTGTTGGGAACTTACAAGCCACATTTAAACACAGAGAGTGAAATTCACCCCTGGGCAGAGGGCTGTGCATCACCTAAGCTAAAAAGTCCTGATCCGGCAGTGCAATGGGCCTTATGCACATGATTACGTGCTTTGCTGAACTGAGGCCTGGTCTACACTGAGGGGGGGAAATCGCTCTAAGTTACGCAACTTCAGCTACGTGAATAATGTAGCTGAAGTAGATGTACTTAGATCTTCACTGTGTCTTCACTGTGGTAAGTCGACAGATAACGCTCCCCTGTCGACTCTGCCTGTGCCTCTTGCTCCGGTGGAGTACTGGAGTTGACGGGAGAGCACTCAGCGGTCAATTTATTGTGTTTAGACCAGACGCAATAAATCGATCCCTGCTGGATCGACCACTGCATGTTGATCCAGTGAGTAATGTATACAAGCCATGATGCTCAATTGGAGTATAGAGCTTGTGGAGGAGAGGACTTGTGATCACCCCTTTGCCCAGGGGTGCATTTCAACCAGAAATGACTTCCTTAGAGAAACACAGAGTGTAAGTAACATTATTAATTATATAGAGACAGGCCCTAAATGATAGTAGCATCAAAACTGTTACATGGCTCCATCCTTATCTGAAATAACTGGGAGCAACTGTTCACCTATCTTGGGGAAAAACAACCCTTACTGCTCATGCACTGGAAAACACAACAGAAGATTTTTTGAGCTGTTGAGCCAGCACAGTGAGGAAGATTTAGAATTAGACTCAGAAGATGTGTATAGTTAGATGGTCCAGTTGTAGCACACAACTTCTTTATAGACCCCCCAATATTTTGCCCGCCTCCCCTGTTAACTGAAGGGACCTGTGTTTTAACAAAATGGTAAATTGAATTGAAGCTCATATGCAAAATTTTAGAACTTGGCCACATTTTTATCCATAGTAATGAGATCAATTTCTTTCAGCTCATGCAGACATATTGAGAACTAATGAGGTACTTAAAACGCCCAAGGAAAAAAGTCGACTTTCTATTCAAATGCTATAACTTAGAGCTTGTTAGGGATTTAGCTTTTTATCAGTTTGAGCTATTGCACTTACGCTGATAGAAGGTCTGTTAGCTGTGGTTCCCGACTGCATTAAAAAATCTTTTAATGCAGTTTTGTAGTGGCATATATCTCATTATAGTGCCAAAAAATAGCAATGCAGAAGACCACACTGTAGGAAAAGACAGTACTTTGTCTGAGAACAGAGTGAGGAGAAAGCACATCCTTTGAAGTATAACATCCACCTCACTCATAATTTAGATAAGTAATTCTGAGACGCTTATAATATGAAAGCTCTTATCATTTTAGAGCTATTAAAGGAGATTTGCAAAGGTAACATGAAAAATTATAGAAATGCTGTCGTTGCAGGTCATCTTTAACAACAAAACAGTTTCTTTCCTGATGATGTAATAACTGGTAATTTATTTCATCAAAGAAGATTGCAAGGAAGGAGAAATAACACACAAAGAAAGATGGGCTGTGGGGGAGGAGAACTTACAATATGCTTCACATACTGAGGGGTGAGTTATTGACTGGAAACCCAAATTTCAGATAGTGATTTTGACATCCAAGCACAACTCTGGGTACATCTCCAGACACATCCAACATTCCACTCTAATTCTTGTGAAGTTACAAAAGCTGTAGAGATGTTGGTATCAAGTTGTGAGGGATACCAAAAGCTACTGCACAGAAATTACAAATTTTCTGAGTTCTTAATCTTCAAGAGCTCCAAATGATGCCAATTTTTAGTTGTTAGCAACCCACATTTTTAAATCTCCTAGAACCTTTGCCATTCTGTCCGCTTTCCTCATGAGTATGCAGGCCATCCCACAATGTACCATTAAACAGTATAAGCCACATATAAGGAAACTGCTTCATAGGCGAAAACAGCTTCTTTTTCACTAACGTGTTGGCCATAAGGGGTGCCCACCTATGTCTCAGGGTATTTCCAGATGCTTGCCCTGAGGTTACGTGCCAGGACATCCACACACTTTGGGAGTTCATATTTCCATATCGTAAGTTCCTCTGTCTAGGTTGTTACGTTGTATCCATTGCTGTGGAATTGAAGGGCCTCATGCATGCTGGGAAACTGGTGTCTTTTATGACACTAGTGAACTGCCTCACCATTCCATGCTTGAGTTCTTACTGACGCCTCCCTCGATGAGGCACAGAGTCATCTGCCTCGGTTAGCTACACAAAGGTCTTCTGCAGCTGTACAGCAACCTCAACTATCAACTGACTAGGCCAATCTGAAGTTTCTCTTTTCTTCCTTATTTGTTGCTGGGCATCAAACTCACCAAACTCTGGCCCCTACTGAAGTCAGTGGCAAAACTCTTCTTGACTTCAATGAGGCCAGAATGTCATGTCCTTGCTTCTTGCCTTTCCTATCTGATTAAGAGTGTGTCAGCCCCAAAGTTTGCTGCAGCATCAGCTCCACAGTATGGGGTGGGGAAGGAGACAAGATTCAAGCCACAACTTACTGAGTTTCCTTTTCAATCATGCTTGTTTCACCTGAAAATATGCTTTCTGCTGTGCCGATCATATGTTTTGTTGTCACTGCAAATGTTCATAAGTAAATACTGGAGAATAAATAAGGATACATAGCACTTTAACCATATTAAAAATGGCAAATCTTCACTTAAGGTGGTCTTTAAATCTTGATATATGATAATAAAATTAGTTCAGAAAGAGACAGCTGCATAAAAACAATGTATGTTTTCACATAAAACTGTGAAAAATGTTTTGACTGGCACAGACTTTAAGGTGGGGTTATTTATTGGTGCTATGCTTCAGTAATTTACAAAATGTAGACTCCATTAAGCAATAACATCAGACATCCTCAGAGGGGAAGTCCAATGTGCATCCACATAGATCTGGAAAAAAATGTGAATATAATCATTTTCAGGACCATGGAAATTCATTTCAACTGATGAGTTTGAAACCACATTAGGATCCCATCACTGCTTTATATCTAGTGTGGGAGATGACCACACTTTACAGACATTGACAGCTTAAAAAGTAAGGAAAAAAAGTTTGACTGAAAACTCATCATATTTGGGTCTTAAACCCCTTATCAAAGGTGTGACAAAGTTCCTCCTCCACCTTGGTGGGTCCTGTGCTTATTGGCGGATTTGTGCACCTCAGTGATCTTCCCTTCTTGTGGAACCCACAGTCTGAGTCAGCTCCTCCTGTGTCTGA
>NC_133785.1:39041498-39049933 GCF_003597395.2 Chelonoidis abingdonii | reverse complement strand
TTCTAGAAAGATCTTAATTGGCTCCAGGTGCCTTGATTAACCTGGAGCAACTGCCATTTGGTTACCAGGGTACTAGGGATTTGTTTAGCCTGGGGCTAACGTACCTGTTTCTCAGTACTTTACTGTAGCCATCTGGCCTTGCCCCATCACAAAGGTCATGCTTTTTTACTGTTTTGTTTAAAAGGAAAACATTCACTTCTCTTATATACAGCACTTGCCTTAAAACAATGTAGTGATGTTATAAAGTGTTGTGCTGTTAGCAACATGAAACAAAGACCTTTCCTTATCGTGGTGTTAAAATTCCCTCTCATCATCTTAACTGTCTCATGGCCATTAGCTGAAAAGCAATAGTTACATCTAACAGCAGCAGTGCAAAGAGAAATGTATTCTTTCAAGGCTGGGAAATAGGCCACTAAAGTGAACAAAATCCTTAGGATGACCCAACACTCTTGTTTTTCTGTGCTATTTACAATATTTTCAATGACTCTATGGGGCTATAATGATTTACATGGGGCACAGGCACAGGGCTAACTGGGCTAACCTGTTCCTGCCCTTCCTTACGATGCTTTTAGACCATTGATGTTAATGGATTTGCTTTGGCATAGTGAAACGTAAGTGAGATCAGATTGAGACTCTCTATGGATATAAGAATAAGCGGAAGGTTTTTATGTATATAAGTATTCAGAGGTTAAGAATCATATAGGAAAGGTGTTGTCAAGACCTTGGAATTAAAAGACTAGCAAATCAGTTTGTTTCTTAACATCAGACAGAACATTTGAATAAGCTATCACAACCCATATTGATCCTCCAAAAGAAGTCAAAGTAAATCCTTATCTAATTTATGCACAGAATAAAATTGAATCTTACTTGCCCTGGGAGTAATCATTCATTTTGTTTATAACTGCAACAAGAAACATTGTACTACATGAATACATTTGGTTGTCCACATTAGGCATTTTCAATACAAACTGATGCCTGTGCAGCAACTTTAAGTCCATTTATGTTCTGATATGCACAGATGTGCTAACTCATACTATAGTCTTCTAATTGCCCAAATTAATTGCTCGCTGATGAATTTTACAAACACTTCATTTCTGAGAGTTTTTTTTCCCAAAGAACACTAAAAAGGTCAGCAACACTATCAAATGTTACCCATTTCAGCTTGCTTAGAAGCTGATAAGTATAGCTAATTAGGAGATTCTGTAATTAGCACATGCTGTTAGTTTTCCATTCCATGAGTTGATAAAATATTGGGCCTAATCCTTGTGTCCTTACTCAACCAAACATCTCCACACACCTCAAAGAGTCATTCATGTCAGTGAGCCATTCTAGGTTAGTAAGAAAAACAGCTTCGGGGGTCTTACTCTGTGCTTTTATTTGGTAGATTTCTCCTGAAGTCTATGTTTCTCTAAGTACACTCCACCAAATAGTTTAGTTTGTACCTGTAGCACAGAAGAGGAAAACCAAGGAATTCATATTTAATGCTAAGGAAATGAAACTAAGGGTTGCTTTTTGCGCAAATTTTCCATGTGTTCGTTTTAATGCAAAATTGCAAATGTTGCCATTATAATAGCACCTAGCCACTAAACAACAGAGATGGACTAAATCAATGACATTCTGAGCCAACCTTGTGCACATAACATTTTTCCATTCAGAAATGTACAGACAGGCAGTTCCAGGTACTAAGTTTCTTTTCAACTCCTCTCTAAGAGGTACATAATGCACAAAGGGCTGGCTTTAGGGTGATTCCCCCAGTTCCCAGGAATCGGGCCCCGCACCCTCTGCCAAAGTGCCGCCGGAAACAGTGGCAACCAATTGAGCTGCTGCCGGATGGCTGCATTTCGGCAGCAACTCTTTCGAATCAGGCCCCACACGTCCTAAAGCCAGCCCTGAATGCACATGTACCCAAGAGAGCAAAACTGCCAACTTCATCTTTGCTGTGGGTTAACTACAAATTTTAGGAGCCTTGTTTGGAAAAAGTGGACTCTCCATTTATTTTATGCATCTCAGTTACATCTGGGATAATTTAAAACTGTAATGGAAACACTGATCAGCTGTATAGTTTTGAAGCAACAGTCCAGTATGTTAATGATTACTACTTGGAGTACTTTATGTGAAAAGAACAAGTAATAAATTAAATTTCTCTCATGTTAGTCCATGAAGTTTTTACTAAGGATGAATTTGGTCCAATTGTTTTTGTCAAGGGTAAATAAAAACACAAGAAACAGCTATGGGGGAAATCCTGCTCCCACGGAAGTCAATAGAAAAATGCCTATTGATGTCAATGGGAACAGAATTTCCTCCTAAATCTCAAAATCCATTATTTTCAACACCCGTTGTTCAGATCTGTGACTAACAGCATAGTCTAGCCAACAAAGACACCACACCAAGCTGTGTATACACACAATGGTTCCTCTGTGAGTCCTCTGAACTTCCGATGTCTAACTGACTTCCAGTGACTACTGTGCATACATTAATACTCCTGTGTTTCTCACCAGTTCCACCATTTACTTGTGTAACTTCCTGTGTAGCATTCATACCCACTTGCATTATTTACCTCACCTGTGTGGTAAACTCAGGCAAGTTCCTCGGGCCTCATTGCTTACTCTCTCCTATACGTTCTGGTTGTTGTTTCTTTGGAACACAAATAACTGGGTGTAAACATGAATAATAAAGAGGAAGCCCTTTGTCTCTCTAAAGCAGAGCCTCCGGGTATATTTGCATTGCAGCTAGGAGCAAGCCTTGAGCGAGTGCACTAAATGTAGCTGTGTGGACACTGTGACGTGGACAGCAGCTTGGACTCCCAAGCCCACCTGGCTCTCTGGGTCTGAACTCACATGGCTTGCCCTGGTCTCCACCAGAGTTCAATGTAGCCCACACACCTCCTGGGTGTGGTGTTATGTCTCCTCTAGTGGCACCGAGACAGAGAAAGAGAGAGATTAATGAGTCTGCTCTACAGCCTGAGTGGGAACAGCCAGTTGGCTTTTACCTCATGCAGTAGAGCAGAGGTGGGCAAACTACGGCCCATGGGCCACATCCGGCCCGCGGGACCATCCTACCTAGCCTCTGAGCTCCCAGACGGGGATGCTACCCCTGGCCCCTCCCCCGCAGAGCCACGCCACCGCGCAGGCAGTGATCTGGGCGGCAGAGCTGTGCACTCTTGCCAACCAGAGCAGCAGTGTGTCTGGATCCAGCTGGCGTGGCAGCCAGACAGGCTGCTCTGGAGGCTCTGCTCAGCATGGTAAATGGGCCTTGGCTGAGGGTTGGATAAGGGGCAGGGGGCCCCCAGGGACAGTCAGGAGACAGGGAGCAGGGGGTGGTTGAATGGAGTGGAGGTTTAGGGGGGGTGGTCAGGGGACAGAGAACAGGGGCAGTTGGATAGGTGTGGGGTCCCAGGGGGGCTGTCAGGGGGCGGGGGTGTGGATAGGGGTTGGGGACGTTCATTGCTCTGGGAGAGGTGGTGTTGGATGGGGGTGGCGGTCCACCAGGGCAGTTAGGGGATGGGGGTCCCAGTTGAGGTGCAGTTAGGGGACCAAGGAGCAGGGGATGGAATGGGTCAAGTGGGATGTCTGAGGGGGCAGTCAGGGGGTGGGAACTGGGAGGGGGTGGATAGGGGGTGGGGGCCAGGCTGTTTGGGGAGGCACAGTCTTCCCTACCCGGCCCTCCATCCAGTTTTGCAACCCCAATGTGGCCCTCAGGCAAAACAGTTTGACCACCCCTGCAGTAGAGGCTCATGCATTAATGCATTAATATATGGAGATATACCTATCTCATAGAACTGGAAGGGAACTTGAAAGGTCATTAAGTTTCCGAGATCCCAGGTTCGATCCCGCCTGCCAACAACTGGGGTCTGTCAGCATTACGAGTGGGGGCTCATCCAGGATTTCAGTTGGAAAGTCTCTCAAGCTTGGGGCATGCTTTCTCAGCTAGGCAAAGTATGTAACCGACACACCTCCTCGGTGTGGTGTTCTGTCCCATCTAGCGGCACTGGGACCACTTAGAGAGAGAGAGATTAATGAGTCTGCTCTACAGCCTTAGCTAACAGCCAGTTGGCTTTTAGCTCATGTGGTAGAGACTCATGCACTAAACTCCAGAAGTGCCAGGTTTGATCCCGCCCACCACGATCTGTTGGTGTTACACCAAGTTAGCACAAGCTTGTCACTCGCAACAGCATTCTAGAGGTACCATCTCTCTCCTTTCCTGTGTGGCTTCTACTTCTGCATCTGAATTTACAAGAAACATACAATTATCTACATGCTTTTATCCCTGGTTGGCAAATTTTGCAGAATTTTTCATCTACTTTACATTCAGATCTGACTGGACAAAGACCCCTTTTCGGGGCCATTCTTCTCCCACACAGCACAATGTCAACAGGAGTCTTGCCACTGGCATCAAGGGAAACAGGAGCAGCCACTCAGTATGGTCTGGTCACCTGACTGGATTCATTCCAATAAGCTTTTCTTAAAAGGGCCAAAAGCGCCAGGAAAAGTGGAGTCTCAGCCATACTTCAGCCGTGCACCTCTATGACTTGACTTCTGGTTGGCCTGGTGTCACTTCTTGGCTGCCACGAGGGAAGCTGTGAGAGAAATCCAAGCCCTTGTGCTCCAAATCTCTGGGGTGTTACAAGCTCCTGAGACCTGAAGGGCATCCAGCTGCTGCCCCAATCTTGGAGTCTCTAGGCACACTCTCGGGGCACAGGCCTACCTGGCACCCCGTCCAAGTGTTGGAACCTGCTGTCCAGGCACCTAGCCCCTCCGGGTGCAGTGCAGACCCGTCAGACTCCCCAGCATGTGCACATACCCCTCTCTCAGAACGCAACCTGAAAGCTTCTGGTTTACAGCTTAACCATCTCAGGGGTATGCAACAATTGGGAAGCAGTCAACATTGCCCCTCTCCTCTCTTTGGACAGCCTAGCATCTTTATGCTGTTTATATTTAATCGTGTAAAACAGAGGAGAGCAGAGGTCACACAACACAATACAACATCCTCAATACAACCTTCGCACAATCTCATCTTTCCCTTGGGAGCTCTTGAGGGAATATCTGCATTCTGTCAGATGGGCAGGATCCTCCACACTATTGCCTAACCTGCCCCTGCAGCAGCCTGTCTCGCCTTAATCTGGTGTCAAATGTCTCTCCCCCTCCCCCACTGTGGGTCCCATTATAGACTCCTGGTTCTTTGGTTCCACCTTTTGGTAATTTCCCAGGTCTCCCAACCCCTGCTCCCTTCAAGCAAGGGGAGGAAGTGTCTTTTCCCAGGTAGAACAAACCCATTGAATAGACTGTCCTGGAGTGCTGATCACACTCCAGTGTCTGGCCTGGCAGAGACATGACCAGAACCTGCTAACTCCTGCGGGATCCACATACATATAGGTGTGCTGGGACACAGTAATTTCATCATATCACCCACAATTCAGAAATTGTACAGCCAGAAGCCTCAACTTGTCATACCTGGACATTTGAGAGCTACGAAAAATGAGCAGATAAAACGTCAGCCAGGTTAACAAAAGACAAAAACCACCTAACTGCAGGAACAATGCAACCAACAGTCTGTGAGCTTGGAATTCTAGTCAAGGCAACATGTTGCATTATGTATGAAAAGGTGAATAGCAGCAAATAGTTTCAGAAATTTGTGTACAGTTAATGAATCCTAAATAGCTTTATTAATGTAGGTCAAATTTCATCTTCCTTTGGGACTTTGGCATTTACTAATAAGCCGATGTAGTAATTATTCAAAGAAGATATATCTTATATATGTAAAATTATACTGCATATACCCTTTATAAAGGCCACACTGTAGCTGTATTATAAAATCTGCATAGGGTATTTAATTTATAATCCTGTAATCATTAATTAAATATTATGTAAAATGGCACTATAATATATCTAAATCCAAATGTTATGCAAAAGTCAGCAAAATATTCTTTTATTTGTAGCCTGTACCACAATATCAACATCCATCATACAGTAGCTATTTAAGTTTTGTCTTTTGTTCTTGTAAAATATAAACCTAGTATCAATTCCCACTGTGAAGAAAAACTATGATTAGTAATTAAATTACAGTACATTAAACTTACTTAACTTAAGTTCACCAGCTGGGAAAATTCTATGCCTCTGGTTTAACAATAACTTCTAATCTTGCCGCTGCCTGTACGGTTTTTTTTTTTTTTTTTAGTTTTGCTATAATTTTCCTTATTGGAATTTCATTAAAAATGGTAACGGCATTACTCCTGTTAATGCTTAAAACCAACATCATAATCCTGAATTTTAATTAGTAATTATAATTAGTCATTATTTCATTAATGAAATGTTTAGTTGGTAATTGTCTTTGAGCACCTTAGTCCCTAGGCTTATAAGCATTTCATAACATTTAATTTATTGCAGTTTCTGACTGAGTGGAACTGTCAACCTTATTCTCTTTTTAACACTTTCATGTGGTGCTTTCAGGCCCTTTATAAACTATTTACACCTGCTAAACAGCGAGCTTCTGATCTTTATAGGTGTTTCATTAATATAGTGGGATATGCCTGACTTTAGATTTGCAACAAATGACATGGAGATTTCTAAAACAGTAAGATGAACAAATATAAAACTATTTCCACTTATCTTATTGTTACTATAAGGCCTGACTCTAAAATCAGCTGGGCACATGTCCACCCCTGTACACACATAGTATACCATCAACTTCAGGTATAGGGATGCTCGAGCACAATCATTTGCAGGATTGGGGCCCTAATTTGTATTAGAAACTACTGTGGATCATTAATATGACTGCGAAGAGAAACTGGCCAAAAGTAAAACCCTAGATCTGGCATTGATCATTATGAACTTTGAGAGGTTCAAAAGCAAAATAAACATTTTGCAGCTCAGACTCATCTTTATTTAAAAGTGGGAACCAAGACATCCTGCTGTATCCCTAGCAGCTCTCTTCTCAGCTCTGTCTCCAAATTAATTAAATACTCCTGCCGATTAGCTAGTGGTTGGACCAACATACCACCGCCTTTTGCTGTTGACAAGGGTGAAGAGACAATAGGAACAGGCAATTCAAATGAAGCATCCTGGACCATGTGCATATGTTCTAAACTAATTACCTTCTTAGTTGCTGGATTAAATTATTTTGAAAAACTAATATGGTCACACTGTATGCTAAGGTTCCATTAATAAATGGTATGTAAGGGGTAAATAAAAGATTGCTATAATGTTATAAGCATGTTACAGACATGAATAGGATGTGTTATATGTAAACTCATCAATCCAAGGCATTATACCCAATTATAAGTCATATTATAAGCAACCTACTGACCTGACGGACCCTATAACAATCCATGAATCATTTATAAAATAACTATTAACAATGTATTAATTCTTTATGAACAGAACCTTAACATAAAATATGACCTTCATAACTAACGTTTATTGGAAATGCCCAAATATCTGCAAAGTGAGCTGTGCTCCCAGCACCACATCCAAACAGCAGATAAAGTGGCACACACAATAGAAAATTTGTTCTGAAAGATAACTAAACTTCCCAGAACCTCACGAAGAGATTTAGTTTGCATATCAGGTGGAAATCTGGATCTCTCTCATCTTTTTGCACACAAAATATAATATTTTTTCAGCCAACCTCTGTTTAGCACTTGATCATCCTGCTCGGTTTTATTGCAGTTATACAATGAGCTCCTTTTCTGTGCACTCAAGGAACACTTCTGAAATTCACTTTGTGCCTATCTCAGACTGAGAATTGCTAAGTACCCTCTAGCACAGGCCAACTGCTATGAAGAAACATCTAAGGAGAAACTTAATTTTCCTGTAAGAGCATAAAGTGGTGTTATATGGTAGATCTGAGTGCCTGGATACTGATGGCAACTCCTGGCTAACCCAGGAAAGGTCAATGGAAATGTTTAGACGTATGATAGGATTTTCTTATGAAGAGAGATGGAAAAGCCTGGGATTATTTAGTATGAAGAGCTGGGGGAATAAAACAGAGTGCAGTGTATAAAATTATGAAGGATACAATGAATACCAATGACCAGACACTCTGGGCCACACTGGCTGTTTTTGCAATGCTCCAGAAACTTAGATCCTCAGGAAGGATGAAGTGCGGGGAAGCTGTCATTGGGGCTTTACTGCTTCAGCCTAGCAAAAATGTTGCCATAAACAGACAGGTAAGGGTTAATGCCTCTTTTACCTGTAAAGGGTTAAGAAGTTCACCCAGCCTAGCTGACACCTGACCAGAGAAACCAATGGGGGAACAAGATGTTTCAAAAGGAAGGAGGGAAGTTTTCCTTTGTTTAGAGTTTCAGTTTCAGCCAGAGTGAAAAAGATCAAGGAACCAGCCTCTTATCAGAGTTGTAAGTTTTAGAAAGGGATAAATAGGTTTATGTTTATTTTATTTGTAACTTGTCTTGGTACCATTAAGGGAATTATCAAATTTGG